>NC_086455.1:4656608-4819108 GCF_028390025.1 Pseudophryne corroboree | reverse complement strand
ACTACTAGTATAGCGTCTGTGGCTCAGGTACTGTGTGTATATATTACTACTAGTATAGCGACTGTGGCTCAGGTACTGTGTGATACATATTACTACTAGTATAGCGTCTGTGGCTCAGGTACTGTGTGTATATATTACTACTAGTATAGCGTCTGTGGCTCAGGTACTGTGTGATACATATTACTACTAGTATAGCGTCTGTGGCTCAGGTACTGTGTGTATATATTACTACTAGTATAGCGACTGTGGCTCAGGTACTGTATGATATATATTACTACTAGTATAGCGACTGTGGCTCAGGTACTGTGTGTATATATTACTACTAGTATAGCGACTGTGGCTCAGGTACTGTATGATATATATTACTACTAGTATAGCGACTGTGGCTCAGGTACTGTGTGTATATATTACTACTAGTATAGCGTCTGTGGCTCAGGTACTGTGTGATATATATTAGTACTAGTATAGCGTCTGTGGCTCAGGTACTGTGTGTATATATTACTACTAGTATAGCGTCTGTGGCTCAGGTACTGTGTGTATATATTACTACTAGTATAGCGTCTGTGGCTCAGGTACTGTGTGATACATATTACTACTAGTATAGCGGCTGTGGCTCAGGTACTGTGTGTATATAGTACTACTAGTATAGCGTCTGTGGCTCAGGTACTGTGTGATACATATTACTACTAGTATAGCGTCTGTGGCTCAGGTACTGTGTGTATATATTACTACTAGTATAGCGTCTGTGGCTCAGGTACTGTGTGTATATATTACTACTAGTATAGCGTCTGTGGCTCAGGTACTGTGTGTATATATTACTACTAGTATAGCGTCTGTGGCTCAGGTACTGTGTGTATATATTACTACTAGTATAGCGACTGTGGCTCAGGTACTGTGTGTATATATTACTACTAGTATAGCGTCTGTGGCTCAGGTACTGTGTGTATATATTACTACTAGTATAGCGTCTGTGGCTCAGGTACTGTGTGATACATATTACTACTAGTATAGCGTCTGTGGCTCAGGTACTGTGTGATATATATTACTACTAGTATAGCGTCTGTGGCTCAGGTACTGTGTGTATATATTACTACTAGTATAGCGTCTGTGGCTCAGGTACTGTGTGTATATATTAGTACTAGTATAGCGTCTGTGGCTCAGGTACTGTGTGATACATATTACTACTAGTATAGCGTCTGTAGCTCAGGTACTGTGTGTATATATTACTACTAGTATAGCGTCTGTGGCTCAGGTACTGTGTGTATATATTACTACTAGTATAGCGTCTGTGGCTCAGGTACTGTGTGATATATAATACTACTAGTATAGCGTCTGTGGCTCAGGTACTGTGTGATATATAATACTACTAGTATAGCGTCTGTGGCTCAGGTACTGTGTGATATATAATACTACTAGTATAGCGTCTGTGGCTCAGGTACTGTGTGTATATATTACTACTAGTATAGCGTCTGTGGCTCAGGTACTGTGTGTATATATTACTACTAGTATAGCGTCTGTGGCTCAGGTACTGTGTGATACATATTACTACTAGTATAGCGTCTGTGACTCAGGTACTGTGTGTATATATTACTACTAGTATAGCGTCTGTGGCTCAGGTACTGTGTGTATATATTACTGCTAGTATAGCGTCTGTGGCTCAGGTACTGTGTGATACATATTACTATTAGTATAGCGTCTGTGGCTCAGGTACTGTGTGTATATATTACTACTAGTATAGCGTCTGTGGCTCAGGTACTGTGTGTATATATTACTACTAGTATAGCGTCTGTGGCTCAGGTACTGTGTGTATATATTACTACTATTATAGCGTCTGTGGCTCAGGTACTGTGTGTATATATTACTACTAGTATAGCGTCTGTGGCTCAGGTACTGTGTGTATATATTACTACTAGTATAGCGACTGTGGCTCAGGTACTGTGTGATACATATTACTACTAGTATAGCGTCTGTGGCTCAGGTACTGTGTGTATATATTACTACTAGTATAGCGTCTGTGGCTCAGGTACTGTGTGATACATATTACTACTAGTATAGCGTCTGTGGCTCAGGTATTGTGTGTATATATTACTACTAGTATAGCGACTGTGGCTCAGGTACTGTATGATATATATTACTACTAGTATAGCGACTGTGGCTCAGGTACTGTGTGTATATATTACTACTAGTATAGCGTCTGTGGCTCAGGTACTGTGTGATATATATTAGTACTAGTATAGCGTCTGTGGCTCAGGTACTGTGTGTATATATTACTACTAGTATAGCGTCTGTGGCTCAGGTACTGTGTGTATATATTACTACTAGTATAGCGTCTGTGGCTCAGGTACTGTGTGATACATATTACTACTAGTATAGCGGCTGTGGCTCAGGTACATGTGTGTATATATTACTACTAGTATAGCGTCTGTGGCTCAGGTACTGTGTGATACATATTACTACTAGTATAGCGTCTGTGGCTCAGGTACTGTGTGTATATATTACTACTAGTATAGCGTCTGTGGCTCAGGTACTGTGTGTATATATTACTACTAGTATAGCGTCTGTGGCTCAGGTACTGTGTGTATATATTACTACTAGTATAGCGTCTGTGGCTCAGGTACTGTGTGTATATATTACTACTAGTATAGCGACTGTGGCTCAGGTACTGTGTGTATATATTACTACTAGTATAGCGTCTGTGGCTCAGGTACTGTGTGTATATATTACTACTAGTATAGCGTCTGTGGCTCAGGTACTGTGTGATACTATATTACTACTAGTATAGCGTCTGTGGCTCAGGTACTGTGTGTATATATTACTACTAGTATAGCGACTGTGGCTCAGGTACTGTGTGATATATATTACTACTAGTATAGCGACTGTGGCTCAGGTACTGTGTGTATATATTACTACTAGTATAGCGTCTGTGGCTCAGGTACTGTGTGATATATATTACTACTAGTATAGCGTCTGTGGCTCAGGTACTGTGTGTATATATTACTACTAGTATAGCGTCTGTGGCTCAGGTACTGTGTGTATATATTACTACTAGTATAGCGTCTGTGGCTCAGGTACTGTGTGATACATATTACTACTAGTATAGCGTCTGTGGCTCAGGTACTGTGTGTATATATTACTACTAGTATAGCGTCTGTGGCTCAGGTACTGTGTGATACATATTACTACTAGTATAGCGTCTGTGGCTCAGGTACTGTGTGATACATATTACTACTAGTATAGCGTCTGTGGCTCAGGTACTGTGTGATATATATTACTACTAGTATAGCGTCTGTGGCTCAGGTACTGTGTGTAGCGTCTGTGGCTCAGGTACTGTGTGATACATATTACTACTAGTATAGCGTCTGTGGCTCAGGTACTGTGTGTATATATTACTACTAGTATAGCGTCTGTGGCTCAGGTACTGTGTGATACATATTACTACTAGTATAGCGTCTGTGGCTCAGGTACTGTGTGATACATATTACTACTAGTATAGCGTCTGTGGCTCAGGTACTGTGTGATATATATTACTACTAGTATAGCGTCTGTGGCTCAGGTACTGTGTGTATATATTACTACTAGTATAGCGTCTGTGGCTCAGGTACTGTGTGTATATATTACTACTAGTATAGCGTCTGTGGCTCAGGTACTGTGTGATACATATTACTACTAGTATAGCGTCTGTGGCTCAGGTACTGTGTGTATATATTACTACTAGTATAGCGTCTGTGGCTCAGGTACTGTGTGTATATATTACTACTAGTATAGCGTCTGTGGCTCAGGTACTGTGTGATATATAATACTACTAGTATAGCGTCTGTGGCTCAGGTACTGTGTGATATATAATACTACTAGTATAGCGTCTGT
Organism: Pseudophryne corroboree; assembly: GCF_028390025.1. Classification (NCBI taxonomy): domain Eukaryota; kingdom Metazoa; phylum Chordata; class Amphibia; order Anura; family Myobatrachidae; genus Pseudophryne; species Pseudophryne corroboree. The sequence continues at coordinate 4,815,244 of NC_086455.1, read as the reverse complement.
GGCTCAGGTACTGTGTGATATATAATACTACTAGTATAGCGTCTGTGGCTCAGGTACTGTGTGTATATATTACTACTAGTATAGCGTCTGTGGCTCAGGTACTGTGTGTATATATTACTACTAGTATAGCGTCTGTGGCTCAGGTACTGTGTGATACATATTACTACTAGTATAGCGTCTGTGACTCAGGTACTGTGTGTATATATTACTACTAGTATAGCGTCTGTGGCTCAGGTACTGTGTGTATATATTACTACTAGTATAGCGTCTGTGGCTCAGGTACTGTGTGTATATATTACTACTAGTATAGCGTCTGTGGCTCAGGTACTGTGTGTATATATTACTACTAGTATAGCGTCTGTGGCTCAGGTACTGTGTGTATATATTACTACTAGTATAGCGTCTGTGGCTCAGGTACTGTGTGATACATATTACTACTAGTATAGCGTCTGTGGCTCAGGTACTGTGTGTATATATTACTACTAGTATAGCGTCTGTGGCTCAGGTACTGTGTGATATATAATACTACTAGTATAGCGTCTGTGGCTCAGGTACTGTGTGATATATAATACTACTAGTATAGCGTCTGTGGCTCAGGTACTGTGTGATATATATTACTACTAGTATAGCGTCTGTGGCTCAGGTACTGTGTGTATATATTACTACTAGTATAGCGTCTGTGGCTCAGGTACTGTGTGTATATATTACTACTAGTATAGCGTCTGTGGCTCAGGTACTGTGTGTATATATTACTACTAGTATAGCGTCTGTGGCTCAGGTACTGTGTGTATATATTACTACTAGTATAGCGTCTGTGGCTCAGGTACTGTGTGTATATAATACTACTAGTATAGCGTCTGTGGCTCAGGTACTGTGTGTATATATTACTACTAGTATAGCGTCTGTGGCTCAGGTACTGTGTGTATATATTACTACTAGTATAGCGTCTGTGGCTCAGGTACTGTGTGTATATATTACTACTAGTATAGCGTCTGTGGCTCAGGTACTGTGTGATACATATTACTACTAGTATAGCGTCTGTGGCTCAGGTACTGTGTGTATATATTACTACTAGTATAGCGTCTGTGGCTCAGGTACTGTGTGATATATAATACTACTAGTATAGCGTCTGTGGCTCAGGTACTGTGTGATATATAATACTACTAGTATAGCGTCTGTGGCTCAGGTACTGTGTGATATATATTACTACTAGTATAGCGTCTGTGGCTCAGGTACTGTGTGTATATATTACTACTAGTATAGCGTCTGTGGCTCAGGTACTGTGTGATACATATTACTACTAGTATAGCGTCTGTGACTCAGGTACTGTGTGTATATATTACTACTAGTATAGCGTCTGTGGCTCAGGTACTGTGTGTATATATTACTACTAGTATAGCGTCTGTGGCTCAGGTACTGTGTGATATATAATACTACTAGTATAGCGTCTGTGGCTCAGGTACTGTGTGTATATATTACTACTAGTATAGCGTCTGTGGCTCAGGTACTGTGTGTATATATTACTACTAGTATAGCGTCTGTGGCTCAGGTACTGTGTGTATATATTACTACTAGTATAGCGTCTGTGGCTCAGGTACTGTGTGATATATAATACTACTAGTATAGCGTCTGTGGCTCAGGTACTGTGTGTATATATTACTACTAGTATAGCGTCTGTGACTCAGGTACTGTGTGTATATATTACTACTAGTATATCGTCTGTGGCTCAGGTACTGTGTGTATATATTACTACTAGTATAGCGTCTGTGACTCAGGTACTGTGTGTATATATTACTACTAGTATAGCGTCTGTGGCTCAGGTACTGTGTGATACATATTACTACTAGTATAGCGTCTGTGGCTCAGGTACTGTGTGTATATATTACTACTAGTATATCGTCTGTGGCTCAGGTACTGTGTGTATATATTACTACTAGTATAGCGTCTGTGACTCAGGTACTGTGTGTATATATTACTACTAGTATAGCGTCTGTGGCTCAGGTACTGTGTGATACATATTACTACTAGTATAGCGTCTGTGGCTCAGGTACTGTGTGTATATATTACTACTAGTATAGCGTCTGTGGCTCAGGTACTGTGTGTATATATTACTACTAGTATAGCGTCTGTGACTCAGGTACTGTGTGTATATATTACTACTAGTATATCGTCTGTGACTCAGGTACTGTGTGTATATATTACTACTAGTATAGCGTCTGTGACTCAGGTACTGTGTGTATATATTACTACTAGTATAGCGTCTGTGGCTCAGGTACTGTGTGTATATATTACTACTAGTATAACGTCTGTGGCTATAGCATTTACCATCATGTGCTGCGAGAGTCCAGATAATTTATGATTAGGACAAAAACGCACAACAGCGTAATAATAGACACACATCATAACAACAATGCACCAAATCATGTATCCCCTCTGCTGGATAAATCACATTTCTATGTATTGTTTTTAGATAATGAGAAATCCCACTGACTAGGGTGGTTCCGGAGCAGGGTTACTATTATTACATATAAAAGAAGAAATGGATTAATATTACTCCTGGTAGAGTATATGTACAGTATGTGGCTCTTAGGGAGAGGCTACTGGAAGCCCCTCGCACCAGAAAAAAACCAGACAAGGTGGGAGAGCCTTGAGGACTTATAGGTCTCTTTACTAAGCCATGGATGGAGATAAAGTACCAGCCAATCAGCTCCTAACTGTTATTTTTCAAACACAGCCTGTGACGTGACAGTTAGGAGCTGATTGGCTGTTAATTTATCTCCATTGACGTTTTCTTCATCCAAGGCTTAGTAAATAGACGCCTAAAATGACTCTTCTTTATTGCGTTATTTGTTTGAGTGATATACTGTACAAGTAGTCTCTGGCCGCAGTCCGGGAGAAGCTGGCGTTCTGAGCATGGCCTCAGCGCGACAAGAAGTTGGGGCGTAACACGTGGTCATGTCCCTGAAATGTCATAGCAAGGGGCCCTGGTTATGCAGACCCGAGGCTCTCCGCGGATTAGGGGCATGTTACCAGGTATGGACATAAGACCAGGTACCTTGGAAGATAACAGAACTTTCACTTACCCGTGGAAGTGATCCCAAGTCCACTTTGGGGTGTCCACAATCATCAGGGATTTGGGCAGAGACACTAGGAAAGAAATAGAGGACAGATGATGAACATTAGCTGTAAGCAGAGTCTGGAAGCTCCTTAGCAGTAACGTTACAGACACAAGAAGTGCTGTATACTGTCAGGGAACATTGTACACACACACACATCATCATATCAGTTCCTGTGTATCCTACACCTGTCACAAGGGGAGACGCTCACACTTACCAGATATCAGACATCATGCTACTGTACATGCTATATGTGTCACATGACCTCTGCTTCCATTGTGCACCAATCAGCAGCCTAGTAGCAGACATTACCATGTGCGCAATACAGAACTGTACAGGCAAAGATTCATAAAAATATATATATACTAAACTACAGATGTAGCCGCTCTCATCTATTCTGCTGCTATAACTGCCATTATATTGCCACAATGCCTAGCCACGTGCACGTGTGTATAATCATAACATGGTATAGTCGCGTGTGCGAAGAGACGCTGCCATTACGTGTGCACGTGTGTATAATTGCTCCCACGGCCCATAGACATAACATTGTATAGTCACGTGTGCGATTAGTCACTGCCGTCATGTGTGTGCTTGTGTGTATAATCACACCTGCGGCCCATAGACATAACATTGTATAGTCACGTGTGCGATTAGTCACTGCCGTCATGTGTGTGCTTGAGTGTATAATTGCTCCCACGGCCCATAGACATAGCATTGTATAGCGCTGGCGCCTGCGTTAGGCACTGTTTGAGTCTCTCAAATGCTGTTTCGGATTTGTCTGTATGCAAAATCCTATCAGGTTTGTTTGAGGAGACCATTTCCTGCAAAGGTAGCGCCAATATGGAAAACCCTGGGATCCAATTACGGCAATACCCACACATTCCTAAAAACGTTCTGATCTGTTGCTGGGTTTGTGGTAGAGTCATGTCTCTAATTGCTTGGATTCTATCAGCGGTCAGGTGTCTCAGTCCTTGTGTTAGACTTTTATGCGCACTAGCATACAATAAAAAGGTGTTCCCATATGTGTTTACATTGTTTTAAATGGTGGCGGCATGTCAGCAAGTGTTGATTCTCACTCCTTCAAAGAGGACTTGATACGTAATGTAGTATCTCTATGTCCCGTCCTCCAATAGTCACATTACTCCCTAGATCCCCAAACATCTGTCTGTAACCTATCCTGGCTTCTCCAACTACAAATCTGCAGTACCAATGTGTGCCTGACCAGCAGAGGAGGGCTTGGCCAGGGGAGCAGGGTGCCATCGGACCCCCTCAGGCTGGTTCAGGTTTGATGTCACGAGCATTGCATGCATGTTGCAGTAAATGAAACAAACTATGCAGGATCTAGGACCCAGCAGCTGCTAAACCCAGAGAAACAGCAACAAATGAGATATGACTCAAAGACCTTTTCTGCATGGGGAATAATACAGACTGTAGAGAGAGGGTGTCAGTAGTAAGGTCAGTGTGTGTGAGGGGCAGTCAGAGCGGCATGGTCTAGTGTACCTGTGGCTGGAGACTGTCTAATCTGTGAGACCCTCAGCCTCACGCCGAGAGCCCCGTACATCATGGCTGGGAGACATCCAGAGCTGGGTGGATCAGATATCAGATGTGAATGGGGTACAGTGCTGGCACATACACAGTGCAAAGTAAGTTTATGTCATAGAAAGAAAAAAGATAAATACAGTCCTCTGTTTTATTTGTAGAATTGAGTCTTAGAAATTATTTTCTCTGTTTTGGGCATGTGACAGTATTTTTTTTCTTTTAACACACAAATATACATTGTATATTTACACACAGTGTGGCAGTCACTGCAATTCGGTCTGATAAAGCTAAATATTTATCGTATATACAACCCTTTATGAGGTCTAAGAACACTGTACGCTGTTTACTTAAGAAGTACCGTAAGGGTACGCAAGTTGCGTAACGATCGCTCAGCCGTAGGCGAGACGCTCAAGCGTCACGTTCGCTCACGGCCCAGAGATCACAGACAAGCACGCTGTTGGCTATGACTAACGTAATGATTCGCTATGGCGTAGCGGACGCTCGAGACCACGAGGAGATCACCAGCGGCGCAGACGCTCACAACGCAAAACCTTTATATCTATACCCTTAACAATGAAATACACAGTAAACCTTAATGTAGAGACAAAGTGTAAGTGCAACCTTGTGTAACCTGATTAACTACAAAGCTGTTTGAGCGTCACCGACGCTCAGAGAATTCTTAACACTATGAGAAAATACACAGATACTTGTTTAGGGTCCAAAGCCTATTAAATGTATTATAACTAATATACTTGTAAAAAAAGAATCACAGTACAAATAATACACTACAATATAACAGAGACTTCCTAACCAAATAGCTACACTATAAATACAATACAATACAATCTAATCAAGGGAAAATACGAGAGAAAGAGGAGAGAGAGAGAGAGAGAGAGATAGAGATGAGAGAAATGGCTCACAGTAAGACAATGATTACGGAGAAAAACTTACGCACAAGGGGAAACGATCGCATGCGCCTGGACATCCAGCACCCGATTTTCAGCAATGAGAACCGTTGAAGAGTGAGAGCTGGATGTGGTCGGCCTGCCTATTTATGCCCCACACACAATGCAATCTAATGGTCCCTACAATCTGATCGTCCATTGGACACAGGAATTCGGCTTCGCATCATAACAAAAGGTCATAGGTTAATTCATACAGGTGGGCTGTGGCGATTTCCAACTGCTCAGGTGGGAGGGAAACTGGGTTTCCCGCCGCATGGGTAATAAAGTGCAAATAAAGTAAATGTTCATAAACTTCTTATGTCCATAACTATTCGCACGAGCGATTGATCTGCTTCAAACCAACACCGGAATATTTCTAATTAAATATTCTTCCGATGGATACTAAACACCACTGTATTACTCCTGTCTGACCCTTCGTATCAAACAAAGAGGGATTCCTCTGTTCATAAACATTCTATATTAACCAAACTTTCAGAATCTATCAAAGGGACCATGATCTACAAAATACATTATTACTGAAAATATGTAACGATTGAGTCGCACGCTACAACCACATAAACTCTACCGTAAATACGCATACCATGCGCCTGCGGGTGCCCGCGACTGTGAGTATGCGCACGTACGGGAGAGCGTACGCATGCGCAGCACGGACCTGTGTGAGGTGCAAATATGGTAGTGTGCATAGAGATATTTTTCTGACTTTGACAGTCCACCCTTTGGCAGTCAATAATAACTGCCACTTCCTGAAAACATTTCAAAAGGAGAAAAATATATGTCAGGGGTTAATTCATTTCCATGGTTGGGTGAGGGAGGAGAGAGGAGTAGGTGTGAAGAGGGTATGACCTAGTGTGATAGCAGAAGCATGTGTGTATGAGTCCATGTTTGGGGGGGTCATGTATCATCGTGCCGTACGTGTTGTAAATCAAGCTTCGAGGTATTGCGAAGTATACATTTGAATTCCTTCTTATCCTGTGGTACAGGTCTGTGGATGGGCTGTCAAACTTTACCGAGCTCTTTTCGGATTTTGAACAAAATGGGGAGCACATTTTAGTTGATGATACATGAATGGGGGGATATGTGATTGCTGATATCTGTGCCTGTATTCCCTATACTATGTGTGTTATTACCTGAGGGTTGTAGAGATGAAGATGAAGAACACTTATGGAAAATGCAATGATATTCTATGTCAGGTAAATGTACATCTGTCGTCGAAGTTTTGTTCGGTATCAGTTGAAAGTCGTCTTCTTTGCGCTGTTTTGCTCATTAAGCGTGAGCAATAAGCTTTGTCAATGCCATTAGATTTACAAAAAATGTTGGGCTAGCGTAATTTTAAGAATTCTAGGGAAACTGGGGATCCATGGCAAAGTTCATCAAGTGTCCATATCTCAAGTGGTCAAAACTTCGTCTTTGGTCTATCCGTTGTCTGTATAGCGTCTCATCAACTTCCTCGTCCAAGGGGGGTCTTGTTATCTTGGAGAAAAACCAGAAAAACAGGTGAAAGAAACGGACCGTAGAAATCGCATTTTCATCACATCATTGTTTCTATCATTGGGTCGTAAATCAAATCCAGGTTAATTACAGTTTCCTCACTCCTCAAACTCATCACTCTTGTACTTTGTTTGCACCTCATTAAAGCCTGCCCGCATCTAAATATCAATCCAATAGATATAACAACACCTAAAATACATAGGAGAAACTTTCCAACATCCATTATGACTCCTTGAGCCCAGTCTCCCAAACCGGAGAACCAATTTCGCGGGTTCAACCATGACACCCAACCAGTCAGCTCATTACCTACAGCAGCAAGAGTGAGATTGTGTTTTCGGCGAAATTCCCACTTTAATTGGAGAATATCGTCCATCTTTTGGTCTATGACCTCTACCGGATCCTCGGTGCTATTCGTGATATACGTGCAACACTTCACGCCGTACTGTGTTGCCAATGTAACACAATATCCGCCTGTCACTGCTGTGAGGTAATTAAGAATCATTCTATGCTGTACCAGTTCTGTTTTATAAGCTTGAAGTTCTCTTCCAGTGTATCTAAACGTGTCATCATACATTTCAGTGATATTATCTAACAAATTGGCGAGTGCGGAAATGTATCTATAATTCATCACTCCTCGAGCGGTGCGAGTGAAATCTAACGCCACCAGAACCTGAATCCCGGTGGATTCATGGATCAGATCAGAGGCCGGATGCTCTAACCTTTCTGACAGTTGTCTTTTAACTCGGTGCTCGTAATGAGTGTGAGTATAAGGAGCTTGGGCACCACGGTGTATGTCTTTCATTTTGTCATGTGTTACAGTCATCACTTCAGGCAATACTTTTCCAATATAACACAATCCTTCAGAGTTTGGGGCAAGCCACTTGTACGCCTTTCTCCCGCATATGAAATATGCATCATCGGGGAGAACATATGGGACGGAGAAAGACATTACCATATTACACACCTTCCAGGTGAAATCTCCTAGCCCTAATTCTTCCATCTGCTTAATGCACGTATCAGGTTGTACGATATGTGCACAGTATCTTGGTGATACTTCTCCAACTCTAGTAATCCTATTTCCTAAGGTGTATCTATACCGGAAAGATTTTCCTCTACTGGCTATGTGGCGTACAAGCTCTGTATCTGTAGGCATTCTATCTGCTCTATGTGAAAAGGTCATGGTGTGGTTACTCCATGACACTTCCCAATTTCCCGGCTTTCTGGGATTGGAGATGTTGAAACATAATAGGGACCTATCCACGTGGTATTGGTGGAGCTTCAAACTAGGAGGGCTGGAGATATTAAACCTCCGGTCCACCGGTCTCCCACCATTTAACTCAAATACCTCCCCTATCGTTAAAGGAAATGGTACTAGCCCTGATTTGCTATGACCCTGAGGTACTTGGGAGCATACCCAACAATCTGTTTTGTTTAATACGTTACCCACTAAGGAGTGATAGTCACTCAATGGATGCCGGTCCATATGGATATTAAAACTGGATTGGCATTTCTTTATGCACCCATCCTCAATGACATTGTTACAGAGCTTACAGATACAGTTTTCTTCAGCTAACAATCCGTCACAATTTCTTCTATGATCAATGCTATCGGATCGTTTTCTGATACTCGCCTTTGCTTGTTGGTTAGGTTGATCTTGGAAAACTACGCCTCCATCTTTATCATCAGAACCCATTCCAGAACCTCTATCGACCTCCATGGTACTCTCGCCGGAACAGACTGCTCTGGTTAACATCATGGTCAACAGGAAAATCCGGATCACACTCTCTTGGGGCAAGTCCATCTTTGAGGAGGAGATGAAGAAGAATGAGAAGGAGGAAAAATACATTTGAGGGAGAGGGGATGGGAAGTGGAGAAAAACAATAAAAGGGAGTGGGGAGTCGACAACAGCTCTCGGTCTTCAAGGCTCAGGTGCCGCCTCAGTCCTCCTGGAACAGACACTCCAGTGATACAACCTCTACCGTCTGTTCCTTTTCACGGGACTTCTCTGGATCAGCAACCTTCTTGCAGTGGGATGAATGGACCCAAGTCTCTCTCTCAGCAACCTTCAATGCTGTAGTGCTAGTCAATAAGACCTGGTATGGTCCTTCCCATCTGTCAATAAGGCAACCTGAGCGTAGAAAATTTCGTATCATTACATAATCCCCAGGTTCAATGTCATGACAATTACTATCAGGTAGATCAGGAATCACCAACTTCAGATTATCATTTTGATTCCTTAACTGTTTACTCATGTTAATCAAGTACTTTACAGTCACTTCATTGTTACATTTCAAATCATCCTGAGGGTTAATCATGACATGCGGCTGTCGACCAAACAAGATTTCAAAAGGGGATAGATTAAGAGGGGACCTGGGAGTGGTTCTGATACTGTACAATACAATGGGTAAAGCTTCTGGCCATGTCAATCCTGTCTCTGCCATCACTTTACTCAATTTATTTTTAATAGTGCTGTTCACTCTTTCGACCTTCGCACTCGCCTGTGGACGGTACGGAGTGTGCAGCTTGCTATCAATTCCCATCAACTTACACATTCCTTGAAAGACATCACCTGTAAAATGGGTACCCCTATCACTTTCGATTATTCTAGGGATACCATATCTACATACAAATTCCTGCACAATTTTCTTAGCTGTAAACATAGCGGTATTTGTAGCTGCAGGAAATGCTTCGACCCAATTCGAGAAAACATCTATACAAACAAGTACATATTTCAAATTCCGACAAGGGGGTAATTGAATGAAGTCAATTTGTATTACCTGGAAAGGGCCGCCGGCAGGTGGGATATGGGATGGTTCTGTAGGTATTGCCTTTCCAATATTCTTTCTCAGACAGGTAAGGCATGACATTGCTCTTTTACTCGCATGAGAGGAGAATCCTGGGGCGCACCAATAGGCTCTTACCAATTTGCACATCCCTTCCTTGCCTAGATGAGTCAGCCCGTGAGCTGCTTCAGCCAGACATGGAAGATATGCTCTGGGGGCCACTGGTTTACCATGTCCATCCGTCCAGAGTCCTGAGGACTCTTGGCTACATCCCTTTGCCTTCCAGACTGCCTTTTCCTGTGTGGAACACAAATTTTGCATTTCACACAACTTCTGTGTGTTAATGGTATTAAATACCATCAATTGTGTGGTGTCTGTCTGTATGGGGGTAGCAGCTGCTAACTTAGCAGCTTCGTCTGCTCGGCTGTTACCAAGTGATACCGGGTCTTGACTATATGTATGTGCTTTACATTTGATAACAGCCACTCTGTCGGGTTCCTGTATCGCTGTTAGAAGCCTTTTTATGTGAGCTGCATGCGCTACCGGTGTACCAGCTGCCGTCATGAAATTTCTGAGGCGCCATAGGGCTCCGAAATCATGGACTACTCCGAATGCGTATCTAGAATCGGTGTAGATATTGGCTGACTTACCCTTAGCCAATTCACATGCTCTGGTTAGGGCGACCAGTTCAGCAACCTGGGCTGAGTGAGGTGGGCCTAGCGGTTCCGCTTCTATGGTGTCTTGGTCATCTACGACTGCGTATCCAGTACACAAGCCTCCCGAGTCTGACTGTCTGTGACAACTACCGTCCGTGTAGAACGTGAGTTCTGCATCTTCCAGTGGGTTGTCACTGATGTCAGGCCTTGCGGTAAAATTTTGGGTCAAATATTCCATACAATCATGTGTATCTTCCTTTGTATTGAATCCTCCTTCCCCAGCACTCTCACCTTCCACCCTTTGTGCCTGACCAGGCACACCTGGGAGATATGTTGCAGGATTTAATGCACTGCATCTCCTTATGGTGATGTTTACGGGGGCCATTAGTGCCAATTCCCATCTTGTAAACCTCGCTGATGAGACGTGTCTGGTTTGGGCAGAATTCAATAAGGCTGATACTGCATGTGGCGTATGGATTGTGAGGTTGTGGCCTAGCACGACGTCTTCGCTTTTTGTCACTAGCAATGCTATCGCAGCAACGCTTCGCAAGCATGTGGGGAGGGATCGCGCTACCGTGTCTAGCTGAGCGCTGTAGTATGCAACTGGCCTGCTGGCATCACCGTGTTTTTGGGTTAGTACACCTGCTGCGCAACCAGCACTTTCTGTTCCGTATAGTTCAAAGGGTTTCCCATAGTCTGGCATACCTAGCGCTGGCGCCTGCGTTAGGCACTGTTTGAGTCTCTCAAATGCTGTTTCGGATTCGTCTGTATGCAAAATCCTATCAGGTTTGTTTGAGGAGACCATTTCCTGCAAAGGTAGCGCCAATATGGAAAACCCTGGGATCCAATTACGGCAATACCCACACATTCCTAAAAACGTTCTGATCTGTTGCTGGGTTTGTGGTAGAGTCATGTCTCTAATTGCTTGGATTCTATCAGCGGTCAGGTGTCTCAGTCCTTGTGTTAGACAGTGTCCCAAATATTTTACCTTAGTTTGGCATAATTGCAACTTGTCTTTGGACACCTTGTGTCCGGTGTCTGAAAGATGAAACAGGAGCTGTTTCGTATCCTTCAGAGATGCTTCCAGTGAATCTGAACACAATAATAAATCGTCCACATACTGTATCAATACTGATCCACTGTCTGGTTGGAAAGACTGTAAACAATCATGCAAAGCCTGAGAAAATATACTTGGACTATCTATGAAACCTTGGGGCAATCGAGTCCACGTGTATTGGACTCCTCTGTATGTGAATGCAAACAAATATTGGCTGTCAGGGTGCAGAGGTACCGAAAAGAAAGCGGAGCAGAGGTCAATAACAGTGAAAAATTTGGCAGTGGGAGGGATTTGCATTAGGATGACAGCTGGATTTGGCACTACGGGGAACTGACTCTCAACTATTTTGTTAATCCCCCTTAGATCCTGCACTAGCCTGTAACCCCTCCCCCCACTCTTCTTAACAGGGAAGATGGGACTATTGGCAGTGCTGGACGTTCTTACTAGAATGCCCTGTTGTAGCAAGCGCTCTATTACTGGGTAAACTCCTAACTCCACCTCTGGCTTCAGAGGATATTGTGGGATTTTTGGAGCTATCCTACCATCTTTTACTTGTACCACTACTGGAGCTACGTTTGCCATTAATCCAGTGTCCTGTCCGTCTTTTGTCCAAAGTGACTCTGGTATCTGAGATGTCATCTCTTCTATTTGGGATGGATTCCTATTTGTCATAATGGTATGTGACATTAATTTTGATGGGGAGTCTAACATGTCTCGCACTTCCTGAGCGTGTTTCTCAGGTATGTCCAATAATACACCTTCAGGAGTACAATAAATGACGCACCCCATTTTACACAGTAAGTCTCTTCCCAGGAGATTGGTTGGTGCCGATGCAGCCAGCAAAAAGGAATGCTTGGTATGCAAAGGCCCTATTGTAATCTCGGCTGGTTTGCTAACAGGGTAGTGCTGGACTACTCCTGTTACTCCCATGGCTGGAATTGTCCTACCAGTGGTTCTCATGCCCACTGTCGAATTTATCACTGACTTGGCCGCCCCTGTGTCTACAAGAAAGTTTAAAGTTTTACCAGCTACATTGATTGCGACCTCGGGTTCACTTTCAAGGTTGGCAATTAATTTTACTGGCTGCAGATTACAGGTATGGCCACACCCCTATTGGGTATGGTGACCTCCCTGAATCCCGCTGGCAGCAACTACTTGTGAGGGAGATAGTTGGGAACTACCAGAGGCATGCCAGTCTCTGTTTGGGGGATATCTTTTTGTTTCCCCTGTATGTGGCTCATAACTCCGTTTCTGCGGACCTTGCTCCCAATGTCGTGTGTCGTGTCGTTGTCTAGGGGTTTGGTATGAGTTTCGTGGATTCTTTAATCTACAATCTCGTGCCATGTGTCCTTGTTTGTGACAAGAATAACAAGTAACCATACTTGACTTACCCACAGGATTTGGTGATACAAACAAAGGCTGCCTTGTGGTCAGAGCCTGTATACTTACTGACATTAATTTGTCACCTTGTTGTTCCCTGTGTCTGGTGATGTTTCTGTCGTGATCAATAGCAGCCTCTCTCAAAGTAGCCACAGACAGACCTCGCCAACAAGGTTGCGTGGTCTGTACCCTAGTCTTCAATGACTCTTTTAAACCATCCATCAGTACCGATACTGCTACTTCCCGATGGTTTGTGTCTGTTTTAATGTCCTCTATACCTGTGTATTTTGCCATTTCTAATAATGCTCTGTGAAAATACTCTGCAGCTGTCTCTGACTCCTTCTGTTTAATGGAGAATATCTTATTCCATTTAGCTACTGCTGGGAAATACTCTTTTAGCTGCAAGTTTATTCTTTTCACATTATCTTGGTTGTACACATCTGTAAGAGGTACATCATGATCTAGTCCGCAATCAGCTAAAAATTGAGTTGCGTCGACATTTGAGGGTAAACACGCTCTCAGCAATATCTGCCAGTCTTTATTGTTGGGCTCTACAGTGTTACCTAAGTCTCTGATGTATTTTTGACTGGCAACTAAGTCTTTTCTAGGGTCAGGAAATTCAGACACTATGGTCCTTAATTCCATTCGGGAAAATGGAGTGTACATGGCGATGTTCCTAATGGGAGTGGCTCCTGATGCGTCTGTTTTCCCATTTGGCACTGCTATTACTCTAACAGGTGTAATTCTAACAACCTCATTCTGTGTAGATTCTACAGGCTGTGGTGAAATAGTTTCAGCATAATGCATGGTGCCGTACTTACCAGTTGATACGACCTCACCTATCCCTCCGCTAGGGACCTTTACTAATCTCGTGGGTGGAGCTGTGCCTACTGTGGTCTCTGCTATGGTGGCTGCTAGAGAGAGCGCTGAAATCGTTGCCGATTCGTCCTCTTGATCACACTCCTGAGGAAAGTTCAAAACAGGGTACAACTTGCACGGGTTAATACTTGCATGGGTTAATGGGTTAACATTATCATTAACATTTACACAGTTACTAAGTGATTTTGTGTTACACCTTAGTGCGTCTTTCTCCGTAATCAACTTCTCTCCTGATATATATGGTGGCGGCGGGGCCGTGGCAATTAGTTTTCTGTTAGAGCCAGATCCCGCCGCCTGAGCCAAACCTCTCTGTATCTCACCTTCCTGTTGCCACAACTGTAAATAATAATAATGCTGAATTCGTCTCTTTGTTGATTTTATGAGACATATCCTCCTCCTTAAATTTTGTAACACTTCTGAGCTGAAGCTCCCTATTCTTGGGAATTTCTCCCCGTCATGCACAGTCATTCTCTCCCATTCATCACATAAAGTTTCTGTGTGACTTCCATATTTCTCACACATGATATACCTGGCCGACCCAATTGGCCGGACCACTGAATCAACCCGAACCGAGGTTGATCGCCCCCTACCTGAACAAGTGGCCCCCATAGTTCGAAAGTGTTGCTTTATTTAGCCAACCCTTTACGAAAAACCAAATGCCAACAATAGGCTGACGGTGGCGGTTTACCGAGTACCCCACTCACTCGCCCACGCCGACCTATACGACCTGATCACACCGATATGGTGCTGGCGTACTCGACCTAGGGCCCCTGCGACCTGAACCTCTATTTACTGGAACCTATGAGGGTTATCCGAAGAACACTTACTCTTTCCAGTAACTATTGGTTGCTGGATAGTTCCTGAGTGAGCAGCGAACTTCCCTTAAAATAAAAAAATTACACAAATCACGTTAGAGTGTACAGATAGCGTTTGTGACCCCTTTACTCTAATGGTATTAGGTCAGATTACTAACTACTGCACACACTTACGTGCGGTCCAGTCGTTCAGTACACAAACAACTAAGCTTATGTACGGAAAGACCAATGGAATCGAAACTTACGACTGCGAATTCCTTCAGCCAGAGCTTATATGGCCTATATGGGTGTTGCACCAACCCTTTTCGGTGTTGTGCCTGTGAACTGTATAGCGGACTTCCTTGTCGGCTGTACCTGGACCTCCTGGTCTGTTATGACCTCCTGGTCTTGTTACAGTATGACCTCCTGGTCTTGTTACAGTATGACCTCCTGGTCCGCTATACTCTAATGCTCAAAATTGTATTTAACCAGAGATGCCTCCCTAGCCACCGTGCACGTCACTTACACGCATGTACCTCACGAGTACTCGACTTTTCTTGTGGTTCAACCTTTAAAAATTGTAAAAACACTCACTCATCACATGTACACTTTTGTTTCTATTTCTATTTCTGCGCAGAAAATTTTCTTTAGCCCAGCTGTGTTACCAATTAGGAGCAGGATCTGTTAATTTAAATTTTTGGATTTCCAAAAATAGACTTGCGTTATTTACCGCCTGTTGCGCTATTTACCGCTTTGCGTTACTTATCACGTTGCGTTAAAAATCAACTTATCGTGACTTGAGCTACGTGGGCGTAACCGGACGCTACGTTGCGTAATGAACGCTGCGTGCGTCGGCCTTTGGATTGCGTACGCTAGTCTTTGTTAGAGACACGTGTACGCAAAACAAAGATCCACCGTAACACAATATACTTTTATCAATGTAAACGATCCCTGATCATCTACCGCGTACCCCACTGGCTTTGCCTTATCTCCCAGGCAAACCTGTGTGTTTGTCTACACTTTTAACTATTACCTCTATTCTTAAACTATGAAATAACAGCAAGTCTCTTTTAGCACTTTTCTATCAACTATAAAACTGGCAGACAGGATGGTGATATACGACAAATGAAATACACAGATGGAAAAGAAATGCAGATATATATATGTATGCGTGCGTATATACGCAAGACAGAAGAAAAATAAACAGTTTTAAAAAAAAACAACAAGCGTTTTGTTCTTACCTCCGGTTCCCGGATTCCTTCAGCACTCGTTATCTAAGCGAAGCAGACGCTTATCCCGTCAGCACTACGAGACAACCTCCCGCCCTTTGCTGAGGGATAATGTCTGCTGATCTACCTAGTGCAGATATGTGAAGGACAGGACGAGCCGCCAATTGATAAAGCTAAATATTTATCGTATATACAACCCTTTATGAGGTCTAAGAACACTGTACGCTGTTTACTTAAGAAGTACCGTAAGGGTACGCAAGTTGCGTAACGATCGCTCAGCCGTAGGCGAGACGCTCAAGCGTCACGTTCGCTCACGGCCCAGAGATCACAGACAAGCACGCTGTTGGCTATGACTAACGTAATGATTCGCTATGGCGTAGCGGACGCTCGAGACCACGAGGAGATCACCAGCGGCGCAGACGCTCACAACGCAAAACCTTTATATCTATACCCTTAACAATGAAATACACAGTAAACCTTAATGTAGAGACAAAGTGTAAGTGCAACCTTGTGTAACCTGATTAACTACAAAGCTGTTTGAGCGTCACCGACGCTCAGAGAATTCTTAACACTATGAGAAAATACACAGATACTTGTTTAGGGTCCAAAGCCTATTAAATGTATTATAACTAATATACTTGTAAAAAAAGAATCACAGTACAAATAATACACTACAATATAAGAGACTTCCTAACCAAATAGCTACACTATAAATACAATACAATACAATCTAATCAAGGGAAAATACGAGAGAAAGAGGAGAGAGAGAGAGAGAGAGAGATAGAGATGAGAGAAATGGCTCACAGTAAGACAATGATTACGGAGAAAAACTTACGCACAAGGGGAAACGATCGCATGCGCCTGGACATCCAGCACCCGATTTTCAGCAATGAGAACCGTTGAAGAGTGAGAGCTGGATGTGGTCGGCCTGCCTATTTATGCCCCACACACAATGCAATCTAATGGTCCCTACAATCTGATCGTCCATTGGACACAGGAATTCGGCTTCGCATCATAACAAAAGGTCATAGGTTAATTCATACAGGTGGGCTGTGGCGATTTCCAACTGCTCAGGTGGGAGGGAAACTGGGTTTCCCGCCGCATGGGTAATAAAGTGCAAATAAAGTAAATGTTCATAAACTTCTTATGTCCATAACTATTCGCACGAGCGATTGATCTGCTTCAAACCAACACCGGAATATTTCTAATTAAATATTCTTCCGATGGATACTAAACACCACTGTATTACTCCTGTCTGACCCTTCGTATCAAACAAAGAGGGATTCCTCTGTTCATAAACATTCTATATTAACCAAACTTTCAGAATCTATCAAAGGGACCATGATCTACAAAATACATTATTACTGAAAATATGTAACGATTGAGTCGCACGCTACAACCACATAAACTCTACCGTAAATACGCATACCATGCGCCTGCGGGTGCCCGCGACTGTGAGTATGCGCACGTACGGGAGAGCGTACGCATGCGCAGCACGGACCTGTGTGAGGTGCAAATATGGTAGTGTGCATAGAGATATTTTTCTGACTTTGACAGGTCTGAGCAGTACGGTGGTGACTGCAATTCTCTCTGTGCTGTATGGCATTCAATAATCTATGCTGCATTATGGTCACTGGGATGCTCTATGGCAGTCACTGGGATGTGTGCACTATGGGGTTACTGGGAAGCCATCTGTGCAATATGGCAGTCACTTGGACGTTCTCTGCACTCTATAGCAGTCATTAGGATGCTCTCTATGCTGTATGGCAGTCACTTGGACGTTCTCTGCACTCTATAGCAGTCATTAGGATGCTCTCTATGCTGTATGGCAGTCACTTGGACGTTCTCTGCACTCTATAGCAGTCATTTGGATGCTGTCTATGCTGTATGGCAGTCACTTTGATTCTCTGTGTCACACATAGTTGTTGTATGAGGGACACAGTTGGTGCCTTTTCTGTTTGAACCAATTTTGCTATAATATCCTTTTTGGTTGGGACCTGTCACATACAGTAGTCAGTGGGTATTCAATTGTTTGAAAAGTCAGTTGGGTGACTGTTTTTTCCTATCTAATAGACAGGACACCCAACCAACTTTTCAAACAATTGAATATCCCTCATTGTGTCCCCAGCAGCATAACATGTCTGCTCTCAATGGGGTAAATTTACTAAGATGGGAGTTCTATTTAAGATAGGATGTTGCCCATAGCAACCAATCAGATTCTGCTTCTCATTTATCTAGCACCTTCTAGAAGATAATACCTGAAATCTGATTGGTTGCTATTGGCAACATCCCATCTTAAATAGAACTCCCATCTTAGTAAATTTACCCCAATGTGTCTTCTCTTGGTCCAATAAAATAATATTATATATCTAACTGCACAATTATCCTATATTCTGTCATTGCTTTCCCCACAGGACATGATATATCAGTGCGTCTGGTGGATGGAGAGAGCCGCTGTGCCGGGAGAGTGGAGGCCCTGGGGAATGATACCTGGGGCACAGTCCTGGATGATGATTGGACGATAGATGACGCCCGGGTTGTATGCAGACAGTTACTCTGCGGTGATGCAGATGAGGCATCTGTCACTGAGGCACCGACACATAACACCTCTATAATATGGTATACAGTTACCTGTCAGGGGAATGAGACCGCACTACAGGATTGTATTACTGCTACGTCCAACCACACAGCTACAGGGAAGACGGGTGTTGGGGTCACCTGCTCAGGTGCAGTATAACATTCAGGATACATCACAGTTTCCTCTATAACCTGATTGCTGTATACTGTAGTTGGACATCCGATATTATAGACCTCACTAGCTTATAATCAGTCATTGTCAGGGGTCACTCATATCCACTAAGGAGAGTGACTTTAGTATAAGAAAAACAGCATCTAGTGTCTTTATTTGACCGAAATCCACAAAATATGATGAGAAAACTGTACAGAGGCGCAGACAATGTAGAATAGGGATAAAGGCTCTAAACCTCATTGTTCCTACTGAGGGGGATTCACTACAATTGGCAGAATGTGCCCCTATACAGATGGAGCCATGCTAATCGTGGCTCCGTCTGTGCCGCGCCGCGCCTATCGTGCCCCATTCATTGCAATGTGAGCGTCTCTGTACACTCCTGTAGCGCGGCTAGGCGCCGGATCACCTAGTCATGCCGGGAGTGCATGTTTGCGATGTAGCCGCATCAGATGAGCACGGATCAGTGTGGTCATTTACACAATATGTCCCCATTGTCTATTCATGTCTCCATAGTGTCCTGCATCAGATTACCAAAAGGAGAATTCCCCACAACATGAAGGCAATGCTGAGATTCCTATTACAGAGAGAGGAGAGGAGTAGGATAGGAAGGGAGACTATGGATAGGATACAGCATAGATCTGCTGACCGCGCACACAGAGATGTGAGATGGAATGTCCGCCGTGACGTTATATGTCCTATGGCTAAAGGATGATAAATCCTATTTATTGGTGATTTCTGCAGTAAATGGCAGTAAGTTCGCACCATGTTACACTTACAATGGCCGATCTTGCAGACATGACACAAGTATTGCATACACGCGTGTCCCTAAGCTGGCGAAGAGCGACAAATGTAATATCTAGAACAGTTACCAGAACGGTCCGGGCCCCAGAACACCGGACTGGATCAGCTGCCTGCAGCAAACTCTGCCACTCTGGAGCTTGTAGTGCTTGCCCCGTCCGGGGGGTGTCCTGTATGAGGAAGTCCCTGCACAGTTTTCAATAAACCACTGATAGTAGTCGACCAATCCCAGGAAGGTCTATAGTTGAGACTCCCGTTCTGGCTTAGGCCAGTCCCTCACAGCCGTTACCTCATTAATATGATTACATACAAACAACACATATGTATTATGAAGATCCACCAGCTGTTCTCAATGGGTCAATGATTGAGCCTGATCTGACTGCTTATATACAGACCCAGTGCACACTTACCCATCCTCTGATGAAGCCGCACCTGTGCATACATACAGAGAAATGCATTAGGAGCTGTTTACTATGATTCTGGGAACCCACTCTTTAGGTTACTACTGCTGCAGGAACTGACACCTGCTCTGCTGCGGGAACTGACACCTGCTCTGCTGCGGGAACCGACACCTGCTCTGCTGCGGAAACCGACACCTGCTCTGCTGCGGAAACCGACACCTGCTCTGCTGCGGAAACCGACACCTGCTCTGCTGCGGGAACCGACACCTGCTCTGCTGCGGGAACCGACACCTGCTCTGCTGCGGGAACCGACACCTGCTCTGCTGCGGGAACCGACACCTGCTCTGCTGCGGGAACCGACACCTGCTCTGCTGCGAGAACCGACACCTGCTCTGCTGCGGGAAGCGACACCTGCTCTGCTGCGGGAAGCGACACCTGCTCTGCTGCGGGAAGCGACACCTGCTCTGCTGCAGGAACCGACACCTGCTCTGCTGCGGGAACCGACACCTGCTCTGCTGCAGGAACTGACCCAGGTGGACGATTTATTGTACTCGGACACTTCCGGTCCCCTCCCTCAGCAGCCGTTTTAGATTTCTCCAAGCTGTTGCCAGTCCATATACTGCTTGTGTCTCCTCCATGGTTCTATTCTCTTCAGTTCACCCTCTGACACAGTTCAGCTCAGTTCCGCTCTCCAGCTATCGGCTCAGGAAGCATTAATGGTCGGGATTATAATTTATCCTTCCTGCGGTCCGCATGCCATAATAATAATTATATATATATATATATATATATATATACACACACTTTGATAATATGATGTTGCCCAGGGTCCCCCACACAGACCTTTATCTGGCCCTGCCTAGATCTGAAAATGTTGAAAGGCCTATATTGAGAAGGGGAGGAGCTGTGATGAGTCCTGATGTGGGAGTGGTTAGAGGGTGGGTACACCCTTTACACTATAGGCCACACTGTTTCCCTAAACACATACAAATCAAAGAATGGCATAATTTTGTGAGAAGACTATAAATACAACTTTAATACTTGTGATTTATGGCCCGCTAGGCAACTGGTCATCATCATGCTCCAATGCTAATGGGTCTGTTTTTATGTTGGGGCCTGGGTAACACCCCGGAGTTGGCGGGTATGTCTTAGTGGTTGGAAGAGGTATCACAGATGTTGGGTGGCTATGTGACAGACCTTTTCTCTAAAATGTTCTTCCCTGTACCTTGTGTTTGTAGTACCTTGCTCAGAGAGGTAGGATAGATTGATACGAACCAGGAGTGAGACAGCAATTCCAACAGTATGTCTTTTTATTGAGCCGCAATGAACTCTGGATTAAAGAGGATCATTATTTGTTTGGCAAAAATAAGATAATCACAAGAATGACATGGCATCAAAGAAGATTGGTAAATCACAGTCGTCATCAAGGAAGACTGATAAATCACGGTTGACTTTAGCTAATGGCATGCAGAAAACAATTAGTAATTCAATAGGACAATCAATCTATCACTGATATATTCTTATTACAATATGACACAATAATAATGTGATGAGAACAGTGATGAAAGATACAATTCACATGTACAGTGTCTAAATTTCCCTAACAAGGATGTTTAAATCTTCACTGGTATATAACGTTGGAGCTCTCTATAAATTATAAGGTGCCACAGTTTTGCAATGGGGGAATGGCACATGTGAATACAACAAATACAGGTTTAGCAAGAATGTTACTTTAACTCAAAGAGGATGAAACTAGCGAAGGTATTGTAGTGTCTTTCAACAAATACAGCTTACTTAGTGGTAAGGGTTCCTTGGGTAAATAAACTTGTCTTTTCCAGATAAAGTAACTCACTTTCACTTGCATAAATTACTCAGTCTCTTTCTCTTTAAAGATCACTAAATACATCTCTCAATAGTTCTTGAACAGGGAGTGTTTGTCTTAGCTGTACTCCGACAGGGCTGGTTTGTAAAATGTAGCATTGTAAGGCTGTATTACACTTCTTGCTCCATTTCTGATATGCAGCATGTGTCAAATGGACACTTGGGCTTGGCACTTTGTTTGCCTGTTGCTCGTAACAATAACAGTCTCTGTGTCCTCACTCAGAACGTCTGTGGTAGAGGTACTCACTAGCTGGACCTGTCTCGGCGGTTCCTCTCTGCACAAGATGGCCTCGGCATCTGCGCCTTTCAGTAGGCTGTTAGTGTCCGGTCTCCGGCTGCGACGTCTCACACTCACTCACCACGCTTTCTGCTTCCCGGCAGCACCCCTCTGCTTCTGCACTGCAGCGCTGCTCTCGCCACCCAGCGTGACCCTGCGGTTGGCATCCACTACTCATCTCTCGCTCCTCACTCACTCACTTCCATCAGACTCCTCCTTCTTTTTCCCACAAGGCTCCTCTGCTCCCAGACTGCCTTGTCTATTCCGCACTTACCATCCGGAACATGTCATCGGACCAGGGACCGTTCTTAACCACTGCTGTACAAGCATTTCCACTGCAAACACTGTAAGTTAGCCTTAAAGACACACACACACACACACACACACACACACACACACACTTTCCGGGGTGCCACCCCGGGAGCTGTAGCTCCATCTATCCCATGTACAGTGTCTAAATTTCCCTAACAAGGATGTTTAAATCTTCACTGGTATATAACGTTGGAGCTCTCTATAAATTCTAAGGTGCCACAGTTATACAGAGCCCTGGTGAGAGTTATACAGAGGGAGAGGTGAAGGAGAGAGAGTTATACAAAGGTAGTGAGAGTTACACAGAGAGAGTTGAGGAAGAGAGTGAGAGTGTTCTAAAGAGGGAGAGATGGGAAAAGAGAGTTATACAGAGAGACATGTGGAAGGAGAAATAGTTATACAGAGAGAGGGAGAGAAGTGAAGGGGGAGACGGGGCAGTAACTCCACATAGGACAACAGATTTGGCTTCTAATTACTTTGCAGCCACGTGTGCTCCCCAGTACTCCCCCTATAGGTTCTCTGCTGTGCTTATCTTACCCTCATTTATATGCTCTTTATAGTGATCACCGTTCCAGTAGCTGACATTACTGCTGACATCATTACATCACATCAGGGACACTGCCGGTAACAGGTGCCACCAGGGTACAGGGATCCAGGGGCAGTGCCGGACTGAGACATGAAGGGCCCACTGGGAAATGCAGTGGTATGAGCCCAGTTTTAGGGATGTGGCCAGTCTCCAAAGGGGGTGTGGCCAACCACATTGGTTTGCCTAACCATTATTAGAAAGTGCATGATCTGGAACCCTTGATAAATATAGTTAGTACTTACTGCTAGTGCATGCATGATAATATGCCAGATTAATTACAGAAATGCACTGTAGAGAACACACCATAGTCCTGTGCAGTATAAGGTAACATATGTATAATGTATAATACACTGTAGAGAATACACCATAGCCCTGTGCAGTATAATGTAACATATGTATAATGTACAATGCACTGTAGAGAACACACCATAGTCCTGTGCAGTATAAGGTAACATATGTATAATGTACTGTAGGGAATACACCATAGTCCTGTGCAGTATAATGTAACATATGTATAATGTATAATGCACTGTAGAGAACACACCATAGTCCTGTGCAGTATAAGGTAACATATGTATAATGTATAATACACTGTAGAGAATACACCATAGTCCTGTGCAGTATAAGGGAACATATGTATAAAGTATAATACACTGTAGAGAATACACCATAGTCCTGTGCAGTATAATGTAACATATGTATAATGTATAATACACTGTAGAGAATACACCATAGTCCTGTGCAGTATAAGGGAACATATGTATAAAGTATAATACACTGTAGAGAATACACCATAGTCCTGTGCAGTTTAATGTAACATATGTATAATGCACTGTAGAGAACACACCATAGTCCTGTGCAGTATAAGGTAACATATGTATAATGTACTGTAGGGAATACACCATAGTCCTGTGCAGTATAAGGTAACATATGTATAATGTACTGTAGAGAATACACCATAGTCCTGTGCAGTATAAGGTAACATATGTATAAAGTATAATACACTGTAGAGAATACACCATAGTCCTGTGCAGTATAATGTAACATATGTATAATGTACTGTAGAGAATACACCATAGTCCTGTGCAGTATAAGGTAACATATGTATAAAGTATAATACACTGTAGAGAACACACCATAGTCCTGTGCAGTATAAGGTAACATATGTATAATGTATAATACACTGTAGAGAATACACCATAGTCCTGTGCAGTATAAGGGAACATATGTATAAAGTATAATACACTGTAGAGAATACACCATAGTCCTGTGCAGTATAATGTAACATATGTATAATGCACTGTAGAGAACACACCATAGTCCTGTGCAGTATAAGGTAACATATGTATAATGTACTGTAGGGAATACACCATAGTCCTGTGCAGTATAAGGTAACATATGTATAATGTACTGTAGAGAATACACCATAGTCCTGTGCAGTATAAGGTAACATATGTATAAAGTATAATACACTGTAGAGAATACACCATAGTCCTGTGCAGTATAATGTAACATATGTATAATGTACTGTAGAGAATACACCATAGTCCTGTGCAGTATAAAGTATAATACATTGTAGAGAACACACCATAGTCCTGTGCAGTATAAGGTAACATATGTATAAAGTATAATACACTGTAGAGAACACACCATAGTCCTGTGCAGTATAAGGTAACATATGTATAATGTATAATACACTGTAGAGAACACACCATAGTCCTGTGCAGTATAATGTAACATATGTATAATGCAGTGTAGAGAATACACCATAGTCCTGTGCAGTATAAGGTAACATATGTATAAAGTATAATACACTGTAGAGAACACACCATAGTCCTGTGCAGTATAAGGTAACATATGTATAATGTATAATACACTGTAGAGAACACACCATAGTCCTGTGCAGTATAAGGTAACATATGTATAATGTATAATGCAGTGTAGAGAACACACCATAGTCCTGTGCAGTATAAGGTAACATATGTATAATGTATAATGCAGTGTAGAGAATACACCATAGTCCTATGCAGTATAATGTAACATATGTATAATGTATAATGCACTGTAGAGAACACACCATAGTCCTGTGCAGTATAAGGTAACATATGTATAATGTATAATGCACTGTAGAGAATACACCATAGTCCTGTGCAGTATAAGGTAACATATGTATAAAGTATAATACACTGTAGAGAATACACCATAGTCCTGTGCAGTATAAGGTAACATATGTATAAAGTATAATACACTGTAGAGAATACACCATAGTCCTGTGCAGTATAAGGTAACATATGTATAAAGTATAATACACTGTAGAGAATACACCATAGTCCTGTGCAGTATAAGGTAACATATGTATAAAGTATAATACACTGTAGAGAACACACCATAGTCCTGTGCAGTATAATGTAACATATGTATAATGTACTGTAGAGAATACACCATAGTCCTGTGCAGTATAAGGTAACATATGTATAAAGTATAATACACTGTAGAGAACACACCATAGTCCTGTGCAGTATAATGTAACATATGTATAATGTACTGTAGAGAATACACCATAGTCCTGTGCAGTATAAGGTAACATATGTATAAAGTATAATACACTGTAGAGAATACACCATAGTCCTGTGCAGTATAAGGTAACATATGTATAAAGTATAATACACTGTAGAGAACACACCATAGTCCTGTGCAGTATAATGTAACATATGTATAATGTATAATGCAGTGTAGAGAACACACCATAGTCCTGTGCAGTATAAGGTAACATATGTATAATGTATAATGCAGTGTAGAGAACACACCATAGTCCTGTGCAGTATAATGTAACATATGTATAAAGTATAATACACTGTAGAGAACACACCATAGTCCTGTGCAGTATAATGTAACATATGTATAATGTATAATGCAGTGTAGAGAACACACCATAGTCCTGTGCAGTATAAGGTAACATATGTTTGATGTATAAGTCAAGGGCACAGTCTGGAACCTGATCCCTAGAGGAGCTAGCCCCAGATCCCGGGGCGGTGTGAGAGCACTACTCCTCCCAGCAGCCGCACAGCTGCCCGTTATTCCAGGTCTGTAAGTAGATCAGTAAGTTACTGTACTATAGAATGAGTGACCAGGTAACAGCTGTGATTACTGTATGTAGGTGACTTCACATGTAATAATAATAACCATCTGTCCTGTCTCCATATGCAGATAGCAAGCGGCTGCGGCTGGCTGGTGGCCCCAGTAGATGCGCCGGAAGAGTGGAAGTCTCTCACCAGGGAGAGTGGGGCACAGTCTGTGGCAGTTACTGGGACATGCAGGACGCTGATGTGGTCTGTAGACAACTAAACTGTGGCCATGCCATAGGTATATCATCAGCTGGAGTATATGGGCTAGGAACTGGGAGGATCTGGATGCGAGAGTTACAATGTACTGGAAGTGAGCTGGCTCTATGGCATTGCTACTTCGGAAGATGGGACAGTACAGGTTGTCCACATGACAGAGATGCTGGTGTGACATGCTCAGGTACTGTATGATATATTTACTACCAGTATAGTGTCTGTGGCTATAACATAACATGATGGGTGGATGGATGAGTCCAGATTATGTAAAAATAAGATTTTACTTACCGGTAAATCTATTTCTCGTAGTCCGTAGTGGATGCTGGGGACTCCGTAAGGACCATGGGGAATAGACGGGCTCCACAGGAGACAGGGCACTTTAAGAAAGAATTAGGAATACTGGTGTGCACTGGCTCCTCCCTCTATGTCCCTCCTCCAGACCTCAGTTAAAGAAACTGTGCCCGGAAGAGCTGACAGTACAAGGAAAGGATTTTGGAATCCAGGGCAAGACTCATACCAGCCACACCAATCACACCGTATAACTTGTGATAAACTTACCCAGTTAACAGTATGAACAACAATAGAGCATCAGATAAACCCTGATGCAACTATAACATAACCCTTATTTAAGCAATAACTATATACAAGCATTGCAGAAGAAGTCCGCACTTGGGACGGGCGCCCAGCATCCACTACGGACTACGAGAAATAGATTTACCGGTAAGTAAAATCTTATTTTCTCTAACGTCCTAGTGGATGTTGGGGACTCCGTAAGGACCATGGGGATTATACCAAAGCTCCCAAACGGGCGGGAGAGTGCGGATGACTCTGCAGCGCCGAATGAGCAAACACAAGGTCCTCCTCAGCCAGGGTATCAAACTTGTAGAACTTTGCAAAAGTGTTTGAACCCGACCAAGTAGCCGCTCGGCAAAGCTGTAATGCCGAGACCCCTCGGGCAGCCGCCCAAGAAGAGCCCACCTTCCTTGTGGAATGGGCTTTTACTGATTTTGGCAGCGGCAATCCAGCCGCAGAATGAGCCTGCTGAATCGTGTTACAGATCCAGCGAGCAATAGTTTGCTTTGAAGCAGGAGCACCCAGCTTGTTGGGTGCATACAGGATAAACAGCGACTCAGTTTTCCTGACTCTAGCCGTTCTGGCTACATAAACCTTCAAAGCCCTGACCACATCTAGTAACTCGGAATCCTCCAAGTCACGAGTAGCCACAGGCACCACAATAGGTTGGTTCATATGAAAAGATGACACCACTTTTGGCAGAAATTGCGGACGGGTCCGCAATTCTGCCCTGTCCATATGGAAAACCAGATAGGGGCTTTTATGTGACAAAGCCGCTAATTCTGACACACGCCTAGCTGAAGCCAAGGCTAATAGCATGACCACCTTCCACGTGAGAAATTTTAACTCCACGGTTTTAAGTGGCTCAAACCAGTGTGACTTCAGGAAACTCAACACCACGTTAAGATCCCAAGGTGCCACTGGAGGCACAAAAGGGGGCTGAATATGCAGCACTCTTTTTACAAACGTCTGAACTTCAGGTAGAGAAGCCAGTTCTTTTTGAAAGAAAATGGATAGGGCCGAAATCTGGACCTTAATGGAACTCAATTTTAGGCCCAAAGTCACTCCCGACTGTAGGAAGTGAAGGAAACGGCCCAGCTGGAATTCCTCCGTAGGGGCATTCCTGGCCTCACACCAAGCAACATATTTTCGCCATATACGGTGATAATGTTTAGCCGTCACGTCCTTCCTAGCCTTTATCAGCGTAGGAATAACCTCATCCGGAATGCCTTTTTCTGCTAGGATCCGGCGTTCAACCGCCATGCCGTCAAACGCAGCCGCGGTAAGTCTTGGAACAGACAGGGCCCCTGTTCCAACAAGTCCTGTCTTAGAGGCAGAGGCCGTGGGTCCTCTGTGAGCATTTCTTGCAGCTCTGGATACCAAGTCCTTCTTGGCCAATCGGAACAATGAGTATTGTTCTCACTCCTCTTCTTCTTATGATTCTCAGCACCTTGGGTATGAGAGGAAGAGGAGGAAATACATAGACCGACTGGAACACCCACGGTGTCACTAGTGCGTCTACAGCTGTCGCCTGAGGGTCTCTTGACCTGGCGCAATACCTCTGTAGCTTTTTGTTGAGGCGGGATGCCATCATGTCTACTTGTGGCAGTTCCCACCGACTTGCAATCTGCGTGAAGACTTCTTGATGAAGTCCCCACTCTCCCGGGTGGAGGTCGTGCCTGCTGAGGAAGTCTGCTTCCCAGTTGTCCACTCCCAGAATGAACACTGCTGACAGTGCGCTTACGTGTCTCTCCGCCCAGCGAAGAATTCTGGTGGCTTCCGCCATCGCCACCCTGCTCCTTGTGCCGCCTTGGCGGTTTACATGAGCCACTGCGGTGATGTTGTCTGACTGAATCAGCACCGGTCGGTCGCGAAGCAGGGTCTCTGCTTGACGTAGGGCGTTGTAAATTGCCCTTAGTTCCAGGATGTTGATGTGAAGGCAAGTCTCCTGACTTGACCACAGACCTTGGATATTTCTTGCCTGTGTGACTGCTCCCCACCCTCGGAGGCTTGCGTCCGTGGTCACCAGGACCCAGTCCTGAATGCCGAATCTGCGGCCCTCGAGAAGGTGAGTACTCTGCAACCACCACAGGAGAGACAGCCTGGCCCTGGGGGATAGGGTGATCAGCCGATGCATTTGTAGATGTGATCCGGACCACTTGTCCAACAGATCCCATTGAAAGGTCCTCGCAAGGAACCTGCCGAAGGGAATGGCCTCGTATGATGCCACCATCTTTCCCAGGACTCGTGTGCAGTGATGCACCGACACCTATTTTGGCTTTAATAGGTCTCTGACCAGTGTCATGAGCTCTTGAGCCTTCTCCATCGGGAGATAAACCCTCTTCTGGCCTGTGTCTACAATCATGCCCAGGAAGGGCAGACGAGTCGTAGGAATCAACTGCGACTTTGGAATATTCAGAATCCAGCCGTGCTGTTGTAACACTTCCCGAGAGCGTGCCACGCTGATCAGCAACTGCTCTCTGGACCTCGCCTTTATGAGGAGATCGTCCAAGTATGGGATAATCGTGACTCCTTGCCGTCGCAGGAGCACCATCATTTCCGCCATTACCTTGGTAAATATTCTCGGTGCCGTGGAGAGACCAAACGGCAACGTCTGGAATTGGTAATGACAATCCTGTACCACAAATCTGAGGTACTCCTGATGAGGTGGATAAATGGGGACATGAAGGTAAGCATCCTTTATGTCCAGAGACACCATAAAATCCCCCTCCTCCAGGCTTGCGATGACCGCTCTGAGCGATTCCATCTTGAACTTGAACCTTTTCAGGTATATGTTCAGGGATTTTAAATTCAATATGGGTCTGACCGAACCGTCCGGTTTCGGTACCACAAACATGGTCGAATAGTAACCCCTTCCCTGTTGAAGGAGGGGAACCTTTACCACCACCTGCTGAAGATACAATTTGTGAATTGCAGCTAACACTATTTCCCTCTCTAAGGGGGAAGCTGGCAGGGCCGATTTGAGGTAACGGTGAGGGGGCATCTCTTCGAATTCCAGCTTGTATCCCTGAGACACAATCTCTATAGCCCAGGGATCCACCTGGGAGTGAACCCACTTGTGGCTGAAATTTCGGAGACACGCCCCCACCGGGCCTAGCTCCGCCTGTGGAGCCCCAGCGTCATGCGGTGGATTTAGTGGAAGCCGGGGAGGACTTCTGTTCCTGGGAACTAGCTGTATTGTGCAGCTTCTTTCCTCTACCCCTGCCTCTGGCAAGAAAGGAGGCACCTCAGACTTTCTTGCCTTTTTGTGATCGAAAGGACTGCATTTGGTAATACGGTGCTTTCTTAGGTTGTGAGGGAATATATGGCAAAAAATTTGACTTTCCAGCCGTAGCTGTGGAGACCAGGTCTGAGAGACCGTCCCCAAACAATTCCTCACCCTTGTAAGGTAAAACCTCCATGTGCCTTTTTGAGTCGGCATCGCCTGTCCATTGCCGAGTCCACAGGACCCTTCTGGCAGAAATCGACATTGCATTTATTCTAGAGCCCAGTAGGCTAATGTCTCTTTGAGCATCTCTCATATATAGGACAGCGTCTTTTATATGCCCCAGGGTTAGTAATATAGTATCCTTGTCCAAGGTATCAAGTTCCTCAGATAAGGTATCTGTCCATGCTGCTACAGCACTACACATCCAGGCCGACGCAATCGCCGGCCTTAGTAAGGTACCTGAATGTGTATAAATCGACTTCAGGATACCCTCCTGCTTTCTATCCGCAGCATCTTTTAGGGTGGCCGTATCCTGTGACGGCAGGGCTACCCTCTTGGATAAGTGTGTTAAAGCTTTGTCTACCCTAGGGGAGGATTCCCAGCGTAACCTGTCCGTTGGCGGGAAAGGATACGCCATAAGCATCCGTTTGGAAATCTGCAGTTTTCTATCTGGAGATTCCCAAGCCTTTTCACATAACTCATTTAACTCATGTGAAGGGGGAAAGGTCACCTCTTGCCTTTTTTCCCCATACATATGAACCCTCTTGTCAGGGACTGGGGTTTCCTCTGTGATGTGCAACACATCCTTCATTGCTACAGTCATGTAACGGATAGCTTTAGCCATTTTAGGCTGTAACTTTGCATCATCGCCATCGACACTGGAGTCAAAATCCGTGTCGATATCTGTGTCAACAATTTGGGATAGTGGGCGCTTCTGAGACCCTGACGGCCTCTGCGATATAGGATCAGGCATGAGCGGAGACCCCGTCTGTCCCAAAGCTTCAGCTTTATCCAACCTTTTATGCAAGGAAGTAACATTATCATTTAAAACCTTCCACATATCCATCCAATCGGGTGTCGGCGCCGTCGTCGGCGACCCCACATTCATTTGTTCCCGCTCTGTTTCCGCATAGCCTTCCTCGTCAAACATGCCGACACAAGCGTACCGACACACCACACACACAGGGGATGCTCTATTTGAAGACAGTTCCCCCACAAGGCCTTTTGGAGAGACAGAGAGAGAGTATGCCAGCACACACCCCAGCGCTATATGTCCCAGGAATCACACAGTAACTTAGTGTTGACCCAGTAGCTGCTGTATATACTGTTTTTGCGCCAAATTTATGTGCCCCCCTCTCTTTTTACCCTCTTCTACCATAATTCTGCAGGGGAGAGCCTGGGGAGCTTCCTCTCAGCGGAGCTGTGGAGAGAAAATGGTGCTGGTGAGTGCTGAGGAAGAAGCCCCGCCCCCTCAGCGGCGGGCTTCTGTCCCGCGTTTCTGTGTAAAAAATATGGCGGGGGCCCATGCATATATACAGTGCCCAACTGTATATATGCCCACTTTTGCCAAGAGGTCTCTAATTGCTGCCCAGGGCGCCCCCCTGCGCCCTGCACCCTACAGTGCCCGGAGTGTGTGGGTTTAGTGTGGGAGCAATGGCGCACAGCTGCAGTGCTGTGCGCTACCTCATATGAAGACTGGAGTCTTCTGCCGCCGATTTCGAAGTCTTCTTGCTTCTGTCACCGGCTTCTGTCTTCCGGCTCTGCGAGGGGGGCGGCGGCGCGGCTCCGGGATCGGACGACCAATGGTGCAATCCTGTGTACGATTCCTCTGGAGCTAATGGTGTCCAGTAGCCTAAGAAGCAGGACCTATCTTCAGTGAGTAGGGCTGCTTCTCTCCCCTCAGTCCCACGTAGCAGAGAGTCTGTTGCCAGCAGAGCTCCCTGAAAATAAAAAACCTAACAAAATACTTTCTTATAGCTCAGGAGAGCTCACTAAGTAGCACCCAGCTCGTCCGGGCACAGATTCAAACTGGGGGAGGGACATAGAGGGAGGAGCCAGAGCACACCAGTATCCAAATTCTTTCTTAAAGTGCCCTGTCTCCTGCGGAGCCCGTCTATTCCCCATGGTCCTTACGGAGTCCCCAGCATCCACTAGGACGTTAGAGAAAATGCACAATAGCGTAATAACAGGCACACAAAACATACATACCTACTTTTCCTTACTCCTCTCCTGGAGAAGCCCGGAGAGGAGACGCTGCATAAACTTTGGGGGGCGGGGCTGTGACATCATCAAACCCCGCTCCCATCTTGGGAAAACGTTGCGATCTGCTGCTCCGTGGGTGGAGCTAAAATGACGCGAATCGTGTCCCTCACCCTATGGACCTGTGAATACCGGATACTCTCCATCCTGCCCGCTTCACTAGGATGCGGGCAAGATGTGGGAGATCTGCCTGCTCTTCCAGGTTTGGGGGGCTTCCCCAAAAATCAGGAGCCTCACGCAACTTCCAGGAGAGAAGATGTAGCAATTAGTGAATACTTGCCCCTCCGTCAATGCGATCCGGTATTTAGGGCTCAGGCGGTGCGGTCTTCTCTTGCGGTCCTCTCTGCTTAGCATAGAGTCAGCCGGCAGGTGTCTTCTGTGCATGCATCGATGGCTGAGGTCCAGGGACGCTGCAGTGGCTGCTGGGAGTTCAGGGAGGGAACAAATGCCGGGTGTAGGACAGAGAGCAGGGAAGCATTGAGCTTCCTTCTGCTGATGTTCAGATTACGCGATCCTGAGATGATTCCTCCTCAGGTCCTCCCAGATAACCTGTCAGTGATTCCTCCTCAGGTCCTCCCAGATAACCGGTCAGTGATTCCTCCTCACAGGTCCTCCCAGATAACCTGTCAGTGATTCCTCCTCAGATCCTCCTAGATAACCTGTCAGTGATTCCGCCTCAGGTCCTCCCAGATAACCTGTCAGTGATTCCTCCTCAGGTCCTCCCAGATAACCTGTCAGTGATTCCTCCTCAGATCCTCCTAGATAACCTGTCAGTGATTCCGCCTCAGGTCCTCCCAGATAACCTGTGAGTGATTCCTCCTCAGGTCCTCCCAGATAACCTGTCAGTGATTCCTCCTCAGGTCCTTCCAGATAACCTGTCAGTGATTCCTCCTCAGATCCTCCTAGATAACCTGTCAGTGATTCCGCCTCAGGTCCTCCCAGATAACCTGTCAGTGATTCCTCCTCAGGTCCTCCCAGATAACCTGTCAGTGATTCCTCCTCAGGTCCTCCCAGATAACCTGTCAGTGATTCCTCCTCAGGTCCTCCCAGATAACCTGTCAGTGATTCCTCCTTAGGTCACAGAGAATACAGGCTAACTGATGGACCTAATACTTGCTCAGGGAATGTAGCAGCCAGACATGGTGACACGTGGGGCTATCTCCGTGAGACTGCCATGGACCTAACAACGGCCAACGTCATGTGCAGAGAGGCTGGATGTGGACTAGCGGTGCCGTCATCTCTGACCCATACCAGGAGACCTGGAGCAATCTGGGAAGAAGAAATCAAGTGTGTTGGGGATGAGTCCAAGTTATTCCAGTGTCAGAGAGTTCCTACGGCTGAGGAAAGCTGCGACAGCCACAATATCCTTACTGTTCAGTGCCAAGGTGTGTAACCCATTATATTACTTACTGTCTACATAATGTCATGTGGCTACATTTAGTATTAATATATGGGTATGGATAATGTATATTACTTGCAAATCTATTATCAGATATAATTAAATATATTAGATCCTTAGGGCGGGATGTACTAATGGGAAAATTCGGTAAAAACCCTGTTTTCAGGGATTTTAATGCATTTTCATATGTACTCAGCCTGGGACGCCCGCTAACTGATGCGGAGAGGAACGCCAGCTTTAGCTGAAATTACCCTATAGAAGCCTGTGGGCTTCTTTCCGCATCCTGCCACCTCTTCCCACAGTAGCTGCCCAGCACCGCTCACTGTGGCCCACCTCACCTCCTTTGTCTCCCGGATCCCTTAACCTCTTTCTCCCCCAGCAACACAGCCAGCTGTCCGGCCTTACCTTCCGGCTGCAGGCAGGAGGATTCCGAGACACCACCAAAAGGAGGCTCCAGGGGTTAGGAGGTGGAGGAGGCCGGAGGACAACCTCTCACCCGCTGGCACCGGCTTCACAAAAGGACAGCTCTTATTGGAAGAGCTGTCCTTTGCAATACGAATAGCACATGTTAGAACATATGCGATTAATATCATTGCAATGTTTGGCAAAATATACTCTGCACGCTTTGTACATCCCGCCCTTATTGTGTAATGACATGAACAGGGACGGACTGGCAGTCTGGTACTTCTTTCAAATGCTACAAGGGCCGATGGCCTGTTGGGCCAGTCCAGTAACACAAACAGCATGCAGCGCAGCCTTTCCGGCTCTCTATCTGGTCGCCCTGCCCGTTCATGGCTGACTCACAGATAGAAGGGGGCGTGCCATGAGGCCATGTCCTGTTGACTCATAGCACGCCCCTGCGAGCCGTGGCCGCAAAAGCAGCTCTCAAGTCCGTCCCTGGAAATGACTAGAAACACGTCGTGAGGAGGAGTTTTACTTAATAAGATACTATGCCGTGTAATAGTGAGAACAGTCATAAGTGCAGTGCAGACATGTAACTGACACAAGCCTTTATCATGCACTCCTATATTACACCTGCCTGCCATGTTTTCATGCTGTCCCTGTTTGGCAGGTACATTCCAAGGCTACAGACTCGGGAACAGTAGTGAGAATTGCTCCGGCAGAGTGGAGCTGCTGTACCGGGGAGAATGGAAGTCACTGTGCAGCTCCCACTGGGACTTACACGTCGCCAATGTCCTGTGCAGACAGATACTCTGTGGTGCCGCGGCCTCAGTCCCAGCTGGAGGATACTTTGGGACAACACGTGGATATTGGACAGACAGGTTCCACTGTAAAGGCACCGAGGCTCACCTTTGGGAATGTGACGTCACTGCACTTGGGAACAGTAAGTGCCACACGTGGGACACTGCAGGCGTGATATGCACAGGTGAGTCTGACTGTACAGGTCTCCTACACGTTGGGTCATGCATTATACTGCTCTAGATCTGTACGTTGTGCCGGGGACATCCAACCCCAAGGTGGTGGAGGAGTCTGTGGTCTTCTATAGGGGAGTGTGTGTGGGGGAGTGGTTGAGGTGGTGGTGGGGGGCGGGAGTTATGATTTTTTTAGGGCTTTTCTCCGTTAAAAGTAACCAGTCACTATTATGTAATTAGGTTCTGCCACCCCCCCGGGGGAAGCTACAAAAGGATCAGATTGTTGGGGTCTTTGCAATAACCAGCCCCCACTACGTCCCCTAAGTGTCATCTCTCAGGTGACCCCCCCCCCCCCCCCATGCTTGGCTGACTCCTGTCTGGTATAGCTCACCGCTAGACTATAGGGAGTAGACAGAAAGGACAATGGTACTTATCACTCAACCTTTGGGATCACTTCTGTTACACAATAGCCTGGTCTCCCTGACCTGGTAATCTAATCACTGATGTAAGGTTTCCACAGATCTAGAATACACATAAGGCCCATATTCACGATGCAGATGTGGGGAGAGATTGTGCGGGGGGGGGGGGGGGGGGGGGGGGGATGGACGGACAGCTCATTTCTCCCAGTGTGTGAAATGAGCAATGTGCTAGATTGAGCCAATCTAGTACCAGCGATAGCGCCGCACATCGCTATCACTGTGGGGGGTACACACGGAGAGATCATGCTTAAAATCTAAGCAATCTAGTCAGATTGCTTAGATTTTAAGCTGGGATCACTCCGTGAGTACCCCCCTATAGAGCAGGAATCTATAATGAGAACAGGAATACCCCACATACAGTGCGACAGATAACATACAATCTGTCAGGGTCCATTCAGGATACCGATGTTCCACATCGCGCCAGTTGGAATGCCAATGTCAGAATCCCAACACTGCTCGGAATGCCAAAGGTGGCATCTCAACATAGGTTGGCGCCAAGACTCCGAACGCTGTAAATCCCGATCAAGCCGGGAGTCCTTAGTGGTAAGGCGAGTTAGGGTTAGAGAAGGGTTAGAGATAGGCTGTGGGTAGGGTGGGTTAGGCTGCGGGGGAGGCAGAGTTAGGCTGCGGGGGAAGGGGGGGTTAGGTGTAGGCTGCTGGGGTGGAAGGGTTAGGCTGCGAGTAGGGCGGGTTATGGTTAGGCTGCGGACGGAGGGGGGGGGGGTTAGGGTTAAGCACTGTCGGGGAGGGTTAGGGTCAGGCTGTGGGAAAGCTGGTTTAGCGATCAAGGTTAGGTTAGTTTTTTTAGTAGATGTTGGGATTTTATTCGCCGGGATGCTGCTGTCGGTATTTTGACAGCCGGCATCCCAATGCAATCTCCACCAGCTCTGCCCATCTCCACCAGCTCTGCCCATCTCCACCAGCTCTGCCCATCTCCACCAGCTTTGCCCATCTCATCAGCTCTGTCCATCTCATCAGCTCTGTCCATCTCATCAGCTCTGTCCATCAGCTGATCTCCATCAGCTCTGCCCATCTCCACCAGCTCTGCCCATCTCCACCAGCTCTGCCCATCTCCACCAGCTCTGCCCATCTCCATCAGCTCTGCCCATCTCCACCAGCTTTGCCCATCTCCACCAGCTCTGTCCATCTCATCAGCTCTGTCCATCAGCTGATCTCCATCAGCTCTGCCCATCTCCACCAGCTCTGCCCATCTCCACCAGCTCTGCCCATCTCCATCAGCTCTGCCCATCTCCATCAGCTCTGCCCATCTCCACCAGCTTTGCCCATCTCCATCAGCTCTGTCCATCAGCTGATCTCCATCAGCTCTGCCCATCTCCACCAGCTCTGCCCGTCTCCACCAGCTCTGCCCATCTCCATCAGCTCTGCCCATCTCCACCAGCTCTGCCCATCTCCACCAGCTCTGCCCATCTCCACCAGCTCTGCCCATCTCCATCAGCTCTGCCCATCTCCACCAGCTCTGCCCATCTCCACCAGCTCTGCCCATCTCCACCAGCTCTGCCCATCTCCACCAGCTCTGCCCATCTCCATCAGCTCTGCCATCTCCACATCTCCAGCAGCTCTGCCCATCTCTACCAGCTCTGCCCATCTCTACCAGCTCTGCCCATCTCCAGCAGCTCTGCCCATCTCCAGCAGCTCTGCCCATCTCCAGCAGCTCTGCCCATCTCCACATCTCCAGCAGCTCTGCCCATCTCCATCAGCTCTGCCCATCTCCATCAGCTCTGCCCATCTCCATCAGCTCTGCCCATCTCCATCAGCTCTGCCCATCTCCACATCTCCATCAGCTCTGCCCATCTCCACCAGCTCTGCCCATCTCCACCAGCTCTGCCCATCTCCACCAGCTCTGCCCATCTCCACCAGCTCTGCCCATCTCCATCAGCTCTGCCCATCTCCATCAGCTCTGCCCATCTCCACATCTCCAGCAGCTCTGCCCATCTCCAGCAGCTCTGCCCATCTCCAGCAGCTCTGCCCATCTCCACCAGCTCTGCCCATCTCCACCAGCTCTGCCCATCTCCACCAGCTCTGCCCATCTCCACCAGCTCTGCCCATCTCCACCAGCTCTGCCTATCTCCAGCAGCGATGCTTGAAGGATTTCCTTAGAAAGTCATGTAACTTCCAGATGTAATGTGCCCATGTATATCACTCATACTGACATAAGCAATGTGTTACATCCCCACAGGAACGGAGGAGTCAATGCGTCTGGAGGATGGAGACAGCCATTGTGCTGGGAGACTAGAGGTCCTCACCAATAGTACATGGAGGAGAGTGGTGGCCAGTCAGTGGGACATCACAGAGGCACAAGCTGTCTGCAGGGAATTACACTGTGGAGAAGCCGTTGAGGCATTTACTATTGGAACGATACCACGGACCAATGGTCATGTGACCTCCAAGCAATATTTGTTCCAGCTAAACGAGATCCAACTAAATCACTCATCACTCACTGATCTGCCCTCTATGGGGGCACATTCCAGCGGGGCACAGGATGTAGGAGTAATCTGCTCAGGTATAGCAGCTTATAGTATATAAAGGGCTATTGCAATTATAGACAGACTCCATGTCACTTATAGGTAAGTGTGTTCTACTAGCTTGTCTTTGGATAACATTTAATTTCTATCCTGGTGGACAGCCCTAACTAATGCTGCGAGGATTGGGGTGTTCTGCGTAGAATGGGGGATATAGAATTATATACAGTACGTGGACTATAATGCAACTACATTTTGCTGTAGAATAAGATAAGTGGGGAAATACCCTGGGAAGGGGTCAATATAGGGGAACACAAATTGGGGGCATGGACAGAAACTAATTTGTAGACCCCACATGGCAATACAGACTAGGGCCGTTTCTAGGCAATATGGCTGCAGTGCGAACAGTAAAAATGCACCCCCACCCCCTGTGGATATTTAAAAATGTACCACACCGAGAAACACGCCAAAAGGGGGGCGTGGCCTGACTGCATGGGGCGTGGCTACTTTACACCCCAGTTTTGCACAGTCATTAGATATTAAAAATCAACTGATGTTAGTCGAGCAAAGCAGTGTTAGTAGCACACGGTGGTGGTTAGTGACAGTCACATGCATTGCTGTCAGATGTGCCCCCTTTATAATTCACCACACTCTGCAGGGAGCACACTGGGGTCTATTCATGTACAAAACAAGAAATTATTTGTTACTTATCACTATACTGTACATCACATCAGTTCCATGCGATATATGGGTTTGGTAAGTAGCAATTCATGTATACTTACCTTTCTGGTGATGAGATCGGGTATCCAGGGTTCTAGCTACGCAGAATGGAGTCAGCCGGCTGGTCCCAGCTGCTGAGGTCACGGGAGGCTGCTGGGAGGTCAGGGGTGGAGCTAGTGCCAGCTGCTGGGCAGACAGCAGAGAAGCATTGAGCTTCCATGCCATATCACACTGCAGTTCAGGTTACGCCATCCTGAGATGGCGGATCTGAACTTCATGGAGAAGCAGGACTCTGAGCTTTCCATTCCTTCACCGTAGTAAACATGGTGCTATGACTCAGGCATGGAGCAGGGGCACCGCTGGAGGAGTCAGGAACATCTCCACGGTTACCCGCTCTGTGAATGGCCCAAAGCAAAAACAGGGGACTGACGCCGGAACACCGGCAGCTGACATTCCAAAGGTGAGTATCAGGAAGGGGTTAGGGCCCGGGGGGTGGGCCGGTTAGGGTTAGGCACTAGTGGGGGCTAGCCCTAGCCACCACTCCCCCGAGGGTTAGGGTAGGGGACTGGGAGGGTAGAAATACTTACCCCCTCCGAAGTCAGGATTACCAATGTCGGGATACCATACCCAACCCACCATCAGTGATAACTCACTTGTGTCCGGGCACAGTCTTCCTCTGAGCAGATAAGAGTCCACATTGATGCTGACTGGAGAGAATGCCCACTCACCCTCATGCTGAATCGCGGCTTCTGCCCACGACAGAAGGGATAATGGCCACTGTAGATGGCAGGACACCGGGCACGCGTGGCTTGCTGCTGTGTGCTGGGATGCTTCCGCCAACAGGGGCGCAGACATCGGCCCTGATACAGCCTTACAGTCACCCAGGTTTCCATTTATCTTTGTAATATCGTTCATTCAGCCACAGACGCTCATATTGCAGAACTTTACACACATTCATTACACAGGAATGTACAAGGGCCGCACGTACTGTATGCTACCAATGGAGATTTCTCACTTCCAGCTGTGTTATTCAGAATTCTGTGAACAAGACGCCCACTGTCCGCAAAACAGACGCTCAGTGCAGCTGTAGTATCACCTCCGGCAGCAGATGAGGGGAGGGGAGGGGGTGTGGGGGCACCCTCCCCATTAGTAACACTACATCCCACCCTCCCCAATAACACTACACCCCACATTCACCAATATCACTACATCCCACCCTCCCCAATAACACTACACCCCACATTCACCAATAACACTACACCCCACATTCACCAATAACACAACACCCCACCCTCCCCTAAAACACTACACCCCACCCTCCCCTAAAACACTACACCCCACCCTCCCCAATAACACTACACCCCACCCTCCCCAATAACACTACACCCCACCCTCCCCAATAACACTACACCCCATATTCACCAATAACACTACATCGGTTCCGGTATGAATGGTCGACCATGTTATGGTCGACAGTCATTAGGTCGACCACTATTGGTCGACATTGACATGGTCGACATGGACACATGGTCGACACATGAAAGGTCAACACATGAAAAGGTCGACATGAGTTTTTTTACTTTTTTTGGTGTCGTTTTTTGCGTAATGTGACTGGGAACCCCAATTAGTGCACCGCGTCCCCTCGCATGGCTCGCTTAGCTCGCCATGCTTCGGGCATGGTGCCTTCGCTCCGCTACCGCTTCGCTCGGCACAGATTACCGTTCCAATCGTAGTCCACGTGGATCGTAAAGTATGGAAAAGTTCCCCAAAAGAAAAAAAAAGTAAAAAAACTCATGTCGACCTTTTCACGTGTCGACCTTTCATGTGTCGACCATGTGTCCATTTCGACCATGTCAATGTCGACCAATAGTGGTCGACCTAATGACTGTCGACCATAACATGGTCGACCATCTGAACGGATACCCACTACATCCCACCCTCCCCAATAACACTACACCCCACCCTCCCCAATAACACTACACCCCACCCTCCCCTAAAACACAACACCCCACCCTCCCCTAAAACACTACACCCCACCCTCCCCTAAAACACTACACCCCACCCTCCCCTAAAACACTACACCCCACCCTCCCCAACACTACAGCCCACCCTCCCCAATAACACTACACCCCACCCTCCCCTAAAACACTACACCCCACCCTCCCCTAAAACACTACACCCCATATTCACCAATAACACTACATCCCACCCTCCCCAATAACACTACATCCCACCCTCCCCAATAACACTACACCCCACCCTCCCCTAAAACACTACACCCCACCCTCCCCTAAAACACTACACCCCACCCTCTCCTAAAACACTACACCCCATATTCACCAATAACACTACATCCCACCCTCCCCAATAACACTACACCCCACCCTCCGCTAAAACACTACACCCCACCCTCCCCTAAAACACTACACCCCACCCTCCCCTAAAACACTACACCCCATATTCACCAACAACACTACATCCCACTCTCCCCAATAAAACTACACCCCACCCTCCCCAATAACACAACACCCCACCCTCCCCTAAAACACAACACCCCACCCTCCCCTAAAACACAACACCCCACCCTCCCCTAAAACACTACACCCCACCCTCCCCAATAACACTACATCCCACCCTCCCCTAAAACACTAC
This sequence comes from Pseudophryne corroboree, assembly GCF_028390025.1. Classification (NCBI taxonomy): domain Eukaryota; kingdom Metazoa; phylum Chordata; class Amphibia; order Anura; family Myobatrachidae; genus Pseudophryne; species Pseudophryne corroboree. The sequence goes on along the minus strand of NC_086455.1, from coordinate 4,773,855 downwards.
ACCCCACCCTCCCCTAAAACACTACACCCCACCCTCCCCTAAAACACTACACCCCACCCTCCCCAATAACACTACATCCCGCCCTCCCCTAAAACACTACACCCCACCCTCTCCTAAAACACTACACCCCATATTCACCAATAACACTACATCCCACCCTCCCCAATAACACTACACCCCACATTCACCAATAACACTACACCCCACCCTCCCCAATAACACTACACCCCACCCCCCGGATCCAGCCCTGATAACATCTGCCAGCAGATGCTGCATGGTCGGACTACACAAAACCCCAATATATGCAAAGTACTCAAGGTAGTTATTGAAATGGGGCAAGTGATGTGTATGAGGAACATTTATCCCATTTATCAAAAAATATTTCCAGCTATTTCCCCTCAAAACACCTGTTTTCTGGGGGTAGCCACAAATGTTTAATATCCCCGCAATATATGTAAGAGGAACAGCAGCCGATATCTCCAATACCCGCTGCGATCCCTCCTTTCCCGTCGGCAGCCGCAGCCCCATTGGTTTGTATGGGGAATGTGATGCTACCAGATTTACCACATTATTTATAGTGTATGTGTAGAGTGTAATTATTGGATATACATCCTCGTTGTGTCCCCTAATGTTATTTATAGTGTATGTGTAGAGTGTAATTATTAGATATACATCCTCGTTGTGTCTCCTAATGTTATTTATAGTGTATGTGTAGAGTGTAATTATTGGATATACATCCTCGTTGTGTCTCCTAATGTTATTTATAGTGTATGTGTAGAGTGTAATTATTGGATATACATCCTCGTTGTGTCCCCTAATGTTATTTATAGTGTATGTGTAGAGTGTAATTATTAGATATACATCCTCGTTGTGTCTCCTAATGTTATTTATAGTGTATGAGTAGAGTGTAATTATTAGATATACATCCTCGTTGTGTCTCCTAATGCAGAAAGCAGACGTCTGCGCCTGGTAAATGGTCCTGGGCGCTGTGCCGGCAGAGTGGAGGTCTATCACCAGGGAGAGTGGGGGACGATCTGTGATGACTTGTGGGACACAGCAGACGCCAATGTGGTTTGCAGACAGCTAAATTGTGGTCATGCTCTTAACGCCACAACCCGTGCCCGTTACGGGGAAGGAACTGGGAAGATCTGGATGGACGATGTAAGATGTAGCGGGAATGAAACTGCTCTTTGGAATTGTCCGTTCAGCCGGTGGGGTCGGCACAACTGTCGGCACAAAGAGGACAGTGGCGTAACGTGCTCAGGTACATTAGGTTTATTAAATCAGTGAACAGTCCAGATAATGTGGCAGCAGGATAATCATGTAGTTATGGCATCAATGTAGACTAATACCCCACACAAAGGAGCAATCTTCATATGTGGTTGTGATAAAACTAAACACAAGGACATCCCTCCCCGCGTAGTACATAGGGGCCTGGCGCTATCTCTGGGGCTGATTCTGAGTCAGATGTATCAGTGGCCAGTGTTATGTCCAGCAGTGTTATGTCCAGCAGTGTTATGTCCAGCAGCGTTATGTCCAGCAGCGTTATGTCCAGCAGCGTTATGTCCAGCAGCGTTATGTCCAGCAGCGTTATGTCCAGCAGTGTTATGTCCAGCACTTTATACAAGAATCTGCTATGCCAACTATGTGTCTTTATGCCGGAGGTCGGCCGCTGATTTTCCATGTGCAGCCATCATCATTACTACACAATGCATTGCTGGGTGCAAAACATCCATCTGAGACAGGCGTCCTATCTCCTGCCACACACGGAGACCGAGCACGGAAACTTACCTACCTGACCGTCACAATCCCAGTGCAATCCCAAGCACGCCGTCCAGTTTCCACAAAGAAAAGATTTTTCAGTCTTGTGTAGGATTTTGGGCCACACATTCCTGGCAGCCAATCCCTGGGCTAGGGTGTAACACGGTCTGCTTCTACATAAAGGGGGCATGACAAATCCTAACTCACCCCATTACTAGGAAACATTATTACCAGCTGGGATTTGGGGTTCTAATAGGAGCCTCAGTTAAACCTAAATTATATTTCACATGAATCCAGTTTGTCCGCTCCCTACCCCTGGCAGTCATTGGGGGTCATTCAGACCTGATCGCACGGTAGTTTTTTTCACTACGCTGCGATCAGGTCATAACTGCGCAGGGGCGTCGTACGGGTACAAAGCGGATCGTTGCTGAGCAATGAATTTAATGAAGAATCCATTCGCACAGCCGATCACAAGTCGATTGACAGGAAGAGGGCGTTTGTGGGTGGCAACTGACCATTTTCTGGGAGTGGTTGGAAAAACGAAGGCGTGTCCAAGCGTTTGCAGGGCGGGTGTCTGACGTCAATTCCGGCCCGGACAGGCTGAAGTGATCGCAGCGGCTGAGTAAGTCCTGGGCAACTCAGAAACTGCACAAAATTTTTTTGTTGCGCTCGGCTGCACATCCGATCGCGCACTTGCAAAGCAAAAATACTCTCCCCTGTGGGTGGCAACTCTCTGCTCGCAGCGCTGCAAAAAAACCCTAGCGAGCGATCAGGTCTGAATTATGCCCATTGTCTGCAGAGCTCCTCATAGTATGGAAGTAAATGGGGCGTATGTTGCTCCATAGAAGTCCTCATGAGAAAATGCGTACATTCCCCCATCTGCCGCGTTTCATGAATCTCGGGAATGAGTTGCGTATGTGTGGGACTGGTTTGTTGCCAATTCTCATCAGTGTGCACTTGTACAGTCCTGTTATAGATTCATACGCCTCCAAACAGCCGCATTTATGCTTAGGTCCATCTCTTGCACTGGCACGACCATCACTGATCTTCTCCCATGTAAGACACCACGTTACAGCCCATTCCAGCTGCTCTTCATCAGTGGAACATGCCTGACATCAGTACAGCTGTGCATCGCCCATACATGTGTGCACAGTTACAGAGCATGTGCAGAGCGAATCCCACAAGACACGCTCTGCAAACAGGCGTGTGCACACCTGATGACCCCCGGTATCTTTAGGAAGGGACGTTCTGTGATATGTCTGTGCATATGGCAAACCCTCAATCAGTTATTGCAGGCCAGACAGTAATACAGGGTTTGGGCATTTGCCTAAAGAAACCACCATGTCACAGGATGGAGAAACGCGTCACAACTCTCATGACAGATCTGTAACATGCGGGTGATATGCACACCGACGACAATATACTGATGCGGATGAAGCGGTATGTTTCCATTCCTGCCATCAGAAAATAGGCACACCTGGGGGGATGTTTAGTAAAGGTCAGTTTTGTGACTTTTGATGATCTGCTGCTGATTTTCAGTCTTTGTTGCAAATCAGAAATTTACTAACGGCAAAACCAACTGAGAAATTGACCAAAAAATATTTCCAACTAAAATCACACATAATACCGCTCTCAGCCAATCAGCAGGCTTTTTCTATGGCAGCTCCCACTGATTGGCTGAGAGCGGTCTGATGGAAGTGCAGATGAAAGGCTCATTGATAACCGGCATAGAAGAAGGCAACCAATCCAGAGGAGCTGCACGTTATCTGGAGGGAATGGCTATCACCATCCTGGGCCTGATTGAGGCCTGTACGCTTACCCAGTGTTTAGCATCCAATGGTGGAGACACTGCACATGTGCAGGACAGGCCCTGTGCCCTTGCATGCAGTGCCCCCAAATCCCGGAGTGATTGACAGGCTCAGGGCATTTAGGGATTGGGAAGGGGCAGGGACCGGGTATGTTTCTCAAAGTGATGGCGTGTCAGCTCTGTTTTGTGGTAGTGCCGAGGTCAGTGTCTGGCAATGCAGATTTACGGACATCAGCTGCGGATCGGAGACGGGAATCTGAGTAACCTGAAGGTCACGCAGAGTGATCCGATGGTGCGTCATGAGACAGATCACAGAAGCTGGGAGGAGGAGTCTATTTCCAGCCGATGCCTCCTGCTGCATTAGCGTATGAGCTGTACGATATTGCATAGCTGCTGCACTGTGCTTCCCTGTGACTCTGAATCAGGCCCCACTGGCTATACAGGAGGTGTCTGGTGTCATATTTGTGGCACACGTGGCTTGTTTGCCATGAATAGCGTGGCTGTGCGCTGACACGTGCGTATGCACCTGCTTTCACAGGAACGCACGCTGCCGCAATGTGTACACGCGCAACAAGCGATCTCATGCAGGTTAAACAAGGACACGTCTGTAGGTACTGACGCCAAATGTAACGCATCCAGCACTGAGCCATTACTTGGCTTTGACTGTCGGGTGACCGGCGTTTGGGATTCTGTCGGTGACTATGCCGACGCCAAGATCCTGATCTTTAGAATGCCGGTGGTGGGAGCACAACGAATACTCTAGCGAGCTCGCTGCGCTCGCCACAGGTTCTATTCCCACTCTATGGGTGTCATGGAATAGTCCCTGTCAGTCGGCATGGCGACTGTCTATCGGTCGGGATCCCAGCGTCGATATAGTGACCGCCGGTCACATGACTACATCCCCTTTGAACACTTTTATAATCAGGCTTTTCACCAACAAGCTCTGAATTGTACCCAATACCAACTATCCACAAGTTACTGACACATTGTATGCTGACTTATTACGGGTGTAGTATGGGATGCCGGCGACCGGGCTCCCGGCGACCAGCATACCGGCGCCGGGAGCCCAACCGCCGGCATACCGACAGCGTGGCGAGCGCAAATGAGCCACTTGCGCTACGTGCGCCACGCTATTTTATTCTCCCTCCAGGGGGTCGTGGACCCCCACGAGGGAGAAGAAATGTCGGTATGCCGGCTGTCGCGATTCCGGTGCTGGTATACTGTGCACCGGGATCCCGACAGTCGGCATACTGAAGACCACCCCTTATTACAACCTACCTAACATTGTATCACATTCAGTACTGTAACAACGTCATAGACATTGTGGAGATGATTAGTAGGAGAAGGAGTATATTACTGGGGAGTAACAGCGTACAGTTATTATACGGTGCCACCATTCCATAGAACCCAAGACGTACAGTATTACTCTCTGTACTATTTCTGCGGCCACAGGCGATGGCTCTGTCTTCTTATCAATGGAAGTTCCTCTTAGTGCAGAATAATCTGATGGGAGATTCCTGTCCTGTTTATTTCTCTATCGTCCTAAGTGGATGCTGGGGTTCCTGAAAGGACCATGGGGAATAGCGGCTCCGCAGGAGACAGGGCACAAAAGTAAAGCTTTTACAGGTCAGGTGGTGTGTACTGGCTCCTCCCCCTATGACCCTCCTCCAGACTCCAGTTAGATTTTTGTGCCCGGCCGAGAAGGGTGCAATTCTAGGTGGCTCTCATAAAGAGCTGCTTAGAGAGTTTAGCTTAGGTTTTTTATTTTACAGTGATTCCTGCTGGCAACAGGATCACTGCAACGAGGGACAGAGGGGAGAAGAAGTGAACTCACCTGCGTGCAGGATGGATTGGCTTCTTGGCTACTGGACATGAAGCTCCAGAGGGACGATCACAGGTACAGCCTGGATGGTCACCGGAGCCACGCCGCCGGCCCCCTCACAGATGCTGAAGCAAGAAGAGGTCCAGAATCGGCGGCTGAAGACTCCTGCAGTCTTCTTAAGGTAGCGCACAGCACTGCAGCTGTGCGCCATTTTCCTCTCAGCACACTTCACACGGCAGTCACTGAGGGTGCAGGGCGCTGGGGGGGGGGGCGCCCTGGGAGGCAAATGAAAACCTTTAAAAAGGCTAAAAATACCTCACATATAGCCCCAGAGGCTATATGGAGATATTTACCCCTGCCTAAATGTACTAAATAGCGGGAAACGAGCCCGCCGAAAAAGGGGCGGGGCCTATCTCCTCAGCACACGGCGCCATTTTCTGTCACAGCTCCGCTGGTCAGGAAGGCTCCCAGGTCTCTCCCCTGCACTGCACTACAGAAACAGGGTATAACAGAGAGGGGGGGCAAAATAAATGGCAATATATTAATATAAAAGCAGCTATAAGGGAGCACTTAATCATAAGGCTATCCCTGTCATATATAGCGCTTTTTGGTGTGTGCTGGCAGACTCTCCCTCTGTCTCCCCAAAGGGCTAGTGGGTCCTGTCTTCGTATAGAGCATTCCCTGTGTGTCTGCTGTGTGTCGGTACGTGTGTGTCGACATGTATGAGGACGTTATTGGTGTGGAGGCGGAGCAATTGCCAAATATGAGGATGTCACCTCCTAGGGGGTCGACACCAGAATGGATGCCTTTATTTGTGGAATTACGGGATAGCGTCAACTCGCTTAAGCAGTCGTTTGCCGACATGAGGCGGCCGGACACTCAATTAGTGCCTGTCCAGGCGCCTCAAACACCGTCAGGGGCTGTAAAACGCCCCTTGCCTCAGTCGGTCGACACAGACCCAGACAAAGGCACTGATTCCGGTGGTGAAGGTGACGAATCAACCGTATTTTCCAGTAGGGCCACACGTTATATGATTTTGGCAATAAAGGAGATGTTACATTTAGCTGATACTACAGGTACCACTAAACAGGGTATTATGTGGGGTGTGAAAAAACTACCAGTAGTTTTTACCGAATCAGAAGAATTAAATGACGTGTGTGATGAAGCGTGGGGTGCCCCGATAAAAAACTGCTAATTTCAAAGAAGTTATTGGCTTTATACCCTTTCCCGCCAGAGGTTAGGGAGCGCTGGGAAACACCTCCTAGGGTGGACAAAGCGCTAACACGCTTATCAAAACAAGTGGCGTTACCCTCTCCTGAGACGGCCGCACTTAAAGATCCATCAGATAGGAGGATGGAAAATATCCAAAAAGGTATATACACACATGCAGGTGTTATACTACGACCAGCTATTGCGACTGCCTGGATGTGCAGTGCTGGGGTAGTTTGGTCAGAGTCCCTGATCGAAAATATTGATACCCTGGACAGGGACAATATTTTACTGTCGTTAGAACAAATAAAGGATGCATTTCTTTATATGCGTGATGCACAGAGAGATATCTGCACACTGGCATCACGGGTAAGTGCTATGTCCATTTCGGCCAGAAGAGCTTTATGGACACGACAGTGGACAGGCGATGCGTAGAGGAGTTATTTGGGGTCGGTCTATCGGATTTGGTGGCCACGGCTACGGCCGGGAAATCCACCTTTCTACCTCAAGTCACTCCCCAACAGAAAAAGGCACCGACCTTTCAACCGCAGCCCTTTCGTTCCTTTAAAAATAAGAGAGCAAAGGGCTATTCATATCTGCCACGAGGCAGAGGACGAGGGAAGAGACAGCAACAGGCAGCTCCTTCCCAGGAACCGAAGCCCTCCCCGGCTTCTACAAAAGCCTCAGCATGACGCTGGGGCTTCGCAAGCGGACTCGGGGGCGGTAGGCGGTCGTCTCAAGAATTACAGCGCGCAGTGGGCTCACTCGCAGGTAAATCCCTGGATCCTGCAGATAATATCTCAGGGGTACAGGTTGAAATTAGAGACAGAGCCACCTCGCCGTTTCCTGAAGTCTGCTTTACCAACGTCCCCCTCAGAAAGGGAGACGGTTTTGGAAGCCATTCACAAGCTGTATTCTCAGCAGGTGATAGTCAAGGTACCTCTTCTACAACAAGGGAAGGGGTATTATTCCACTCTTTTTGTGGTACCGAAGCCGGATGGCTCGGTAAGGCCTATTCTAAATCTGAAGTCCTTGAACCTGTACATAAAGAAGTTCAAGTTCAAGATGGAGTCACTCAGAGCAGTGATAGCGAACCTGGAAGAAGGGGACTTTATGGTATCCTTGGACATCAAGGATGCGTATCTCCACGTTCCAATTACCCCTCACACCAGGGGTACCTCAGGTTCGTTGTACAAAACTGTCACTATCAGTTTCAGACGCTGCCGTTTGGTTTGTCCACGGCACCTCGGGTCTTTACAAAGGTAATGGCCGAGATAATATTTCTTCTTCGAAGAAAAGGCGTATTAATTATCCCATACTTGGACGATCTCCTAATAAGGGCAAGGTCCAGAGAACAGCTAGAGATGGGTTTAGCACTATCTCAAGAGGTGCTAAAGCAGCACGGATGGATTCTGAATATTCCAAAATCCCAATTAATGCCGACAACTCGTCTGCTGTTCCTGGGGATGATTCTGGACACAGTTCAGAAAAAGGTTTTTCTTCCCGAAGAAAAAGCCAAGGAGTTATCTGACCTGGTCAGGAACCTCCTAAAACCAGGAAAGGTGTCTGTACATCAATGCACAAGAGTCCTGGGAAAAAATGGTAGCTTCTTACGAAGCAATCCCTTTCGGCAGATTCCATGCAAAGGGATCTGTTGGACAAATGGTCAGGGTCGCATCTTCAGATGCACCTGCGGATAACCCTGTCGCCGAGGACAAGGGTATCCCTTCTGTGGTGGTTGCAGGAGGCTCATCTATTGGAGGGCCGCAGATTCGGCATGCAGGATTGGATCCTGGTGACCACGGATGCCAGCCTGAGAGGCTGGGGAGCAGTCACACAGGGAAAAAATTTCCAGGGAGTGTGGTCGAGCCTGAAAAAGTCTCTTCACATAAGCATTCTGGAACTAAGAGCAATCTACAATGCTCTAAGCCAGGCGGAACCTCTGCTTCAAGGAAGACCGGTGTTGATCCAGTCGGACAACATCACGGCAGTCGCCCATGTAAACAGACAGGGCGGCACAAGAAGCAGGAGGGCAATGGCAGAAGCTGCCAGGATCCTTCGCTGGGCGGAGAATCACGTGATAGCACTGTCAGCAGTATTCATCCCGGGCGTGGACAACTGGGAAGCAGACTTCCTCAGCAGACACGACCTTCACCCGGGAGAGTGGGGACTTCATCCAGAAGTTTTCCACATGCTATTAAACCGTTGGGTAAAACCAATGGTGGACATGATGGCGTCTCGCCTCAACAAAACACTGGACAGGTATTGAGCCAGGTCAAGAGATCCGCAGGCAATAGCTGTGGACGCGCTGGTAACACCTTGGGTGTACCAGTCGGTATATGTGTTTCCTCCTCTGCCTCTCATACCAAAGGTATTGAGGATTATACGGCAAAGAGGAGTAAGACTAGTGGCTCCGGATTGGCCAAGAAGGACTTGGTACCCGGAACTTCAAGAGATGGTCACGGACGATCCGTGGCCTCTACTTCTGAGAAGGGACCTGCTTCAGCAGGGTCCTTGTCTTTTTCAAGACTTACCGCGGCTGCGTTTGACGGCATGGCGTTTGAATGCCAGATCCTAAAAGGAAAAGGCATTCCAGAAGAAGTCATTCCTACCTTGATAAAGGCAAGGAAGGAAGTCACCGCGAAGCATTATCGCCGTATTTGGCGAAAATATGTTGCGTGGTGCGAGCAGCGGAGTGCTCCGATGGAGGAATTTCAACTGGGTCGTTTTCCTACATTTCCTGCAATCAGGATTGTCTATGGGTCTCAAATTGGGATCTATTAAGGTTCAAATTTCGGCCCTATCAATATTCTTCCAAAAAGAATTGGCCTCAGTCCCTGAGGTCCAGATTTTTATCAAAGGAGTACTGCATATACAGCCTCCTGTGGTGCCTAAGGTGGCACCGTGGGATCTAAATGTAGTTTTAGATTTCCTCAAATCCAATTGGTTTGAACCACTAAAGAATGTGGATTTGAAATATCTCACATGGAAAGTGACTATGTTACTGGCCCTGGCTTCGGCCGGGAGAGTATCTGAACTGGCGGCTTTGTTTTATAAAAGCCCTTATTTAATTTTCCATTCGACATAGGGCAGAGCTGCGGACGCGTCCGCATTTTCTCCCTAAGGTGGTATCAGCGTTTCACCTGAACCAGCCTATTGTAGTGCCTGCGGCTACAGACGACTTGAAGGACTCCAAGTTGTTGGACGTTGTCAGAGCCTTAAAAATATACATTTAAAGGACGGCTGGAGTCAGAAAATCTGACTCGCTGTTTATACTGTATGCACCCAACAAGTTGGGTGCACCTGCTTCTAAGCAGTCGATTGCTCGTTGGATTTGTAACAAAATTCAACTTGTACATTCTGTGGCAGGCCTGCCACAGCCTAAATCTGTTAAGGCCCATTCCGCAAGGAAGGTGGGCTCATCTTGGGCGGCTGCCCGAGGGGTCTCGGCATTACAACTCTGCCGAGCAGCTACGTGGTCAGGGGAGAACACGTTTGTAAATTTTTACAAATTTGATACCCTGGCAAAGGAGGACCTGGAGTTCTCTCATTCGGTGCTGCAGAGTCATCCGCACTCTCCCGCCCGTTTGGGAGCTTTGGTATAATCCCCATGGTCCTTTCAGGAACCCCAGCATCCACTTAGGACGATAGAGAAAATAAGAATTTACTTACCGATAATTCTATTTCTCGGAGTCCGTAGTGGATGCTGGGCGCCCATCCCAAGTGCGGATTATCTGCAATACTTGTACATAGTTATTGTTAACTAATTCGGGTTATTGTTTAGGAAGCCATCTTTCAGAGGCTCCTCTGTTATCATACTGTTAACTGGGTTTAGATCACAAGTTGTACGGTGTGATTGGTGTGGCTGGTATGAGTCTTACCCGGGATTCAAAATCCTCCCTTATTGTGTACGCTCGTCCGGGCACAGTACCTAACTGGAGTCTGGAGGAGGGTCATAGGGGGAGGAGCCAGTACACACCACCTGACCTGTAAAAGCTTTACTTTTGTGCCCTGTCTCCTGCGGAGCCGCTATTCCCCATGGTCCTTTCAGGAACCCCAGCATCCACTACGGACTCCGAGAAATAGAATTATCGGTAAGTAAATTCTTATTATTGCATTTGACATTGTTTATTTGCCTTAATTGGCAGTTTATAATCCATTAGCAGTACACCAGAGCCCTTATAATACGGTGGTAGGTTTTGGGGATCACTTACCCGTGGGAAGTGGGGAGAGGTCGGGGGATTAGCTGGTTATCTTGTTTCGGCACATGGAATAAACTTCATTACTTGTGGTTTTTATCTTGAAACGATCTGTGTGTGAGCTCTCTCTGCCTCCATGTAAGCCGGAATTTTATCCAAACGTTACGCACCAATATGTTGCCCTGATGATATCACTCAGACAATTCCTGTTACGCGTCAGCTGTAAATAGCAGCCATATAGAAAGGGATTTAATGATCATGAATCAATACTGACTGTGTCTGTTCTTCCAGAGTTGACGGATGTTCGTCTGGTTGGGGGACCGGATGGCTGTGTAGGATGGCTGGAGGTCTATTATAATGGAAGTTGGGGGTCTGCGTGTAATAATCACATGAACGATGTCTCAGTCTCGGTTATCTGTAAACATCTCAGCTGTGGATCTAGCAGGCAGCTCATCATATCGCGCACACATGAACTTGGAAATAAACCCGTTTGGGTGGACCATATAGATTGCCGCAAACATGCCAGCCTCTTATGGCAGTGCCCCTCGTCCCCATGGAAGAGAGACTCCTGTTATGATAATGAACTGGCAGTAATTAAATGTGAGTAATTAAGTGTTTATTTACCTCGTGTCCTGATCTGCATGTTATCATGTTGTGTTACTGCCTGGCTAAATAACTGAAGGTTAGTGAATATGGATTTATTAAAATTTAGTATGATTTCAGGCTTTTCCAATACACTTTTCATGGTTTCCGGCATTTTCAATACATTTATACCACTTTTACACCAACATCCCGGGTCTGACCCAGGATTTGGAGCATGGTTCCAAGCCGGGTCAGACCCCCATTTATACCGCAGTGCCGGCACCGTTTACACTGCACCCGGGTGCAGTGTCCTGTGGGCCGGCGGGTAGAGATAATGTAATCTCCAAGCGCCGGGAAACACTGCAGACTGGTGCTCCGGAGAGTCACGCTGTGGAAAAGACCAGCAATCTGGAAGTTGCTGTGCTGCCCCCAACCTCCGGCGTTTCCAGGCACCAGACATGGCGCAGCTGTCTGCATAGAGAGCATGTGCCATGTCCCCAGCCACTGCATGGCAACCAGCACGTCGCACTCCGGCATACCGACAGCGTGGCGAGCGCAAATGAGCCCCTTGCGAGCACGGTGGCGGGTTATGCGCGCCACGCTATTTTTCTCCCTCCAGGGGGGTCGTGGACCCCCAAGAGGGACAAAAGGTGTCGGTATGCCGGCTGTCGGGATTCCGACGCCGGTATACTGTGGGCCGGGATCCCGACAGCCGGCATACTGAAGATCACCCCAACACAGGGAACATTCTAGTCAGTGATGTACAATACAATACATAGAGCATTCTATTTATCAATATACTATACAGAGACCACTATTATGATCTTTATACAATAGAGAACATTCTAGTGACCCTAGCTAGGGGCTGTTAAAGTCCAGATAGTAATGATATAATGTTACAGCTCCGGAAAACCTGCAAGGGTCCAGAGACACTTACAGCCTGCTTGACAGAACTTAGTACCTTTCGCTACCTGTAGTGAATCTACACTCTTGGACAATAGAATCTGAGGTCAACCAATCTGACTTCTCGGGTAAAATCCTGAGCAAACCGTGATCTGTATGACCTGTCTGAGGGAACGCACTAGACACGGTCATTCTCCTTGTGCCTGCCTGCAGGTATGAGCCATCTGCTTGACACACAAATTAGCCGCCAATTTGTGGTTCCTCTTCTATTCCCTTGGAGTATTACAGTAGTAGTAAACACCATGCCCAAGCACCAATCATGGGGTATCAGATAATTTTACATAATCAAAAACACATTTAAAAAAATATATTTTTTATCAATGTCTGACCCCCATATATTAATTGGTAAACGTGGACCCAGTTACAATAATATCATGGACTATCACTGGACAATTAGTGTTGTAGCCTAAACCAGGGGTTCCAGCCCTAATCCCCCAGAACCACTATCGGGTCACGTTGTGTGGATTCCTATGTACATGCACAGGGGAGTTCCTCTATGGTGCTGGCTCAGTAATTATCCCACCTGCTTCCACAGACAGGAATCACAGACCAGGTACTACAAAGAACACAGATTTCTGTATCTCTCCTATTCATCATTATGGAATAAGCCTGTCTTGTTTTACAAAGAAGAATCTGGACATAAATCAGTACTGTCCGATTGTTATAGAAATGAAATTTTAGTTGAAGATAATACTTATTGCAAGAAAATTTGCTCATAGATTTGCAGCCTTCTGTCTTTTTTCCAATACGAGTGACTTTAAATGTAATTATTAGTTGGCAGTGATTGGATCTGATGCCACCACTACCACTAATCGGAGCCCCGGGGCAATGACTTACTGCCTGATGTTACCCACATATTCCTCTGTGACATCAGGAGAACTGAAGAACGTGGTCCCTGCTGCTGACAATTGATAACTGTACCTCTGTATGTTATACACAGGTGAGAGAAGGGAAACACGGCGTCCTGTCACCTGCCCGGCATCAGAGCCCTGTACAGGTGAGGACTGCTATGTTACGCCATGTGATGCCCACTTATGAGCCAGTACTTCTTATTCAGGCGTCCCACTTGTGTATAGCAAGTAGGAGAGTTACCTCTGAGAAACTCTGTTACCCAAACACAAAAGTAATTTCCTTTGACATTTTTATGATATCAGTAATGAAGCGCCTTTCTGTACTGAAAATGGGCAGAAGAATGCAACACTTTGGAATATAAAGAAGCTTGCACTTATAGCTCTGCCCCTGCTTCTTCATGCTCAGCCCTTGATGATGCCACCCGCTTCACTGCCACAATTGAAGCAATCCATAACAACATCTCCACCCCCCAGCCTCCTCTTTTTGCACCCATTTCCCACCCTGTGCTGCCCACTCTTTCCACCTTCTTCCCAGCACCGGGGATGAAGTCTACATCCTCTTACCTTTATCTCCCATTCCCCGACCCCCTTGACCCCATTTCCTTTTACCATCCTCTCATCTTTAAACTGTTTCCTCCTACTTCCAACACACCCTTTTCTCACCCATCTATAAGGAGCGCTGCCTCAACCTTGATTCTCACTCAAACTACTGCCCTATCTCTCACCTCCTTTTTGAGAAGATTTTCTACCTCCACCTTGCCACATGTCTATCTGTCCACTCCCTTCTTGACCCTCTTCAACCTTGTTTTACTCCACTGAAACTTCACTCACCATGGTCACCATGGACCTTCTCACCACCAAATCTCAGGGTCACTACTCTCTCCTCATCCTCCTTGTCCTATCTACTGATAATCACTCTCTGCACCTTCACACATCAAGTGTCTGTCCTCTCTTAGTTATTGGTTCTCCTACTACTTCCTTGGCTCTCTTCTCGCATCACCTCTCTTGGACATAACATCAGCAGTTCTCTTTGGCCTTCAGTACCATACAGTATATAAGCTAATGAGACTGACAGTAAATCTACCTCTTCTCCTCTGATATTTCTCTTTCCATCCCATTTTGCACCTAAAACTGACTCTTTGCCACCTCATCCTAACATGGCTAAGACAGAACTAATTGTTTCTTCATTCCAGAATCCCTTCACCTCCCCTCTCTCTGTTATTAACATGACCCTCTCTTCTGTCCCCATTGTCTGTAGATACAGTGCCCATGAGGCGGAGTAACTTTTGCCCCATCAGTGGTGTAGCGATATGATAAGTGACGATAATACTAAATATTGTATTATAGGACGGTTGGAGTCACAGATACAGCATTAGTAAGACGGTACCACACAGATCAGTATATATAACCATGCAGAGTAATGGTGGCCTGTGTACTGGGTAACGTACTGCAGGACAATTGGAGTTACAGAACAGAGTGCGGGGTATATCTGGGTAATAACGCCTCTCTTGATAAAGCAATTTTACGTTTCTTCCATTCCAGATAACGACCGAGTCCGTCTCACTGGGGAGAACAACTGCTCGGGCAGAGTGGAGGTCTATTATCAGGGAGTGTGGGGAACAGTCTGTGATGATGACTGGGACATGCAGGATGCGGAGGTGGTGTGTAAGCAGCTGGGGTGCGGCTCAGCCATGAAGGCCACTGGAGAGGCCAGATTTGGGGATGGGACAGGCCCCGTCTGGCTGAGCGAGGTGAATTGCCGAGGTTATGAGAAGGCCCTGCAGGACTGCTGGTCTCTGCGCTGGAACACGAGCGACTGTCTCCACAAGGAAGATGCTGGAGTCCTGTGCTATGGTAATGCTATCACTGCTTGTCATGTGTCTGAGGAACAATGCAGAGCACTGTGCTCTGGTAATAGTATCACTGCTTGCCATGTGTCTGAGGCATAATGCTCAGTCCTGTGCTCTGGTAATGGTATCACTACTGGTCATGTTTCTGAGGAATAATGGCAAGTACTGTGCTCTTGTAACGGTATCACTGCTTGTCGTGTGGCTGAGGAATAATGCTGAGTACTGTGCTCTGGTAATGATATCACTGCTTGTCGTGTGTCTGAGGAACAATGCAGAGCATTGTGCTCCTGTAATGGTATCACTGCTTGTCGTGTGGCTGAGGAATAATGCTGAGTACTGCACTCTGGTAATGATATCACTGCTTGTCGTGTGGCTGAGGAATAATGTTAAGTACTATGCTCTGGTAATGATATCACTGCTTGTCGTGTGGCTGAGAAATAATGCTGAATACTGTGCTCTGGTAATAGTATCACTGCTTGTCGTGCGGTTGAGAAATAATCCTGAGTACTGTGCTCTGGTAATAGTATCACTGCTTGTCATGTGGTTGAGGAATAATCCTGAGTACTGTGCTCTGGTAATGATATCACTACTGGTCATGTTTCTGAGGAATAATGCCAAGTACTGTGCTCTGCTAACAATATCACTGCTTGTCGTGTGTATGAGGAATAATGCGGAGTACTGTGCTCTGGTAATGATATCACTGCTTGCCATGTGTCTGGGGAAAATGTTGAGTACTATGCTCTGGTAATGATATCACTGCTTGTCGTGTGTCTGAGGAATAATGCTGAGTACTATGCTCTGGTAATGATATCACTGCTTGTCGTGTGGCTGAGGAATAATGCTGAGTACTGTGCTCTGGTAATAGTATCACTGCTTGTCATGTGTCTGAGGAATAATGCAGAGTACTGTGCTCTGGTAATGATATCACTGCTTGTTGTGTGGCTGAGGAATAATCCTGAGTACTGTGCTCTTGTAATAGTATCACTGCTTGCCATGTGTCTGGGGAATAATGTTAAGTACTATGCTCTGGTAATGATATCACTGCTTGTCGTATGGCTGAGGAATAATGCTGAGTACTGTGTTCTGGTAATAGTATCACTGCTTGTCGTGTGGCTGAGGAATAATGCTGAGTACTGCGCTCTGGTAATGATATCACTGCTTGTCGTGTGTCTGAGGAATAATGCTGAGTACTGCACTCTGGTAATGATATCACTGCTTGTCGTGTGGCTGAGCAATAATGCTGAGTACTGTGCTCTGGTAATAGTATCACTGCTTGTCATGTGTCTGAGGAATAATGCCGAGTACTGCACTCTGGTAATGATATCACTGCTTGTCATGTGTCTGAGGAATAATGCTGAGTACTGTGCTCTGGTAATGATATCACTGCTTGTCATGTGTCTGAGGAATAATGCTGAGTACTGTGCTCTGGTAATGGTATCACTGCTTGTCATTTGTCTGGGGAATAATGCTGAGTACTGTGCTCTGGTAATGGTATCACTGCTTGTCGTTTGTCTGGGGAATAATGCTGAGTACTGTACTCTGGTAATGGTATCACTGCTTGTCGTATGGCTGAGGAATAATGCTGAGCACTGTGCTCTGGTAATAGTATCACTGCTTGTCATGTGTCTGAGGAATAATGCTGAGTACTGTGCTCTGGTAATGATATCACTGCTTGTCATGTGTCTGAGGAATAATGCTGAGTACTGTGCTCTGGTAATGGTATCACTGCTTGTCGTTTGTCTGGGGAATAATGCTGAGTACTGTGCTCTGGTAATAGTATCACTGCTTGTCGTATGTCTGAGGAATAATGCTGAGTACTGCACTCTGGTAATGATATCACTGCTTGTCATGTGTCTGAGGAATAATGCTGAGTACTGTGCTCTGGTAATGGTATCACTGCTTGTCGTTTGTCTGGGGAATAATGCTGAGTACTGTGCTCTGGTAATAGTATCACTGCTTGTCATGTGTCTGAGGAATAATGCTGAGTACTGTGCTCTGGTAATGATATCACTGCTTGTCGTGTGTCTGAGGAATAATGCTGAGTACTGTGCTCTGGTAATGATATCACTGCTTGTCGTGTGGCTGAGGAATAATGCTGAGTACTGTGCTCTGGTAATGATATCACTGCTTGTCGTGTGGCTGAGGAATAATGCTGAGTACTGTGCTCTGGTAATGATATCACTGCTTGCCATGTGGCTGAGGAATAATGCTGAGTACTATGCTCTGGTAATGGTATCACTGCTTGTCATGTGGCTGAGGAATAATGCTGAGTACTGTGCTCTGGTAATAGTATCACTGCTGGCCCTTATGCTGGCTATACACTAGATCGATATTGTGTATGAATACACGATATCGACCCATCGTATGCACATTGTGCATGTTTTGGGTGCGAATACGGTGCACGGCCCCATGGGTCGTACATCGCATCACCTGATCATATGTGCAGCACCGCTGGCAATTGCGGAGGTTCGATAGATCGTACGGTGCAGAGGCTGCGTCATGTCTGTCCATATGGCTTCTGTGTCGTGTTGCGCTGTATGTGATTAGTAAGAAATGTTTTTTGTACTTACAGACTGGTTTTTACATTTGTATTGTTTTTTCTAAAGGACTCACAGAAAAAGGCCCAGCTACTGCGTCAGTCACAGCATCAGGTAAGTGCTCCAGAAGTGACACTAAATACACAACGCTTCTCCTAACTGCCTGACAGGTTACACCGTAAAGGTTATAATGGCTGGTGACAGACTCTGACCCTAATGGAAATTGATCACCCTGGTGGCAGGGTGGTGACCCTTGCCTAGTCAGGTAGAAACCAACCAACCAACCAACCAACCAACCAACCAACCAACCCACTGTATTGAAGTTGAGCAGAAAAACCACTGGACTAGTGTTGTCACCAATATTGTTCATATGGCTGACAAACAGCACAATGGAACGGAGGGTGGGACATTCTGGAACAAATGCTAATCCCATTACTGCCCAAATAAATAGCCATAACCTGCGGCAGAACAAAAGCAGTAGGCGTTCTTAGACTGTTTTAGGGGTACCAACACATGTCTTATAAAACCAGCCACCTAACCTGCTCATCTAGAGAAAACAAAGCTGGTCCAGAGGTCAATGGGGACTTACTGTAGCCAGCCCAAACACATAATAATGGCCAATAACTAGGGTTACCAGATTATCTCTTTACAAGAGGGCACATAGGAATTTCACAGGTCCTGGGGCTGGCTGACTTCAAGTCTGACTTCACCTGGTTTTACTCAGCCATGGAACCTGTGCAATTTGTATTTGTCCTCTTTCAATGGATAGTCTGGTGACCTTACCAGTAACCCAAATAGATTTACCATCCATTCTTCTGCCAGCAAATGATAACGTAAAACTTTAGGTTCAGAAATTATAACTCCAACAAATACAAAAATCAACAAATATGAAAAACAATAAATGCAAAAATTAAATAATCCGCTAGGACAGGCATGTCCAAACTGTGGCCCTCCAGCTGTTGAGAAACTACACATCCCAGCATGCCCTGACACAGTTTTAGCATTCTCTGAAAGCAAAACTGTGTCAGGGCATGCTGGGATATGTAGTTTCACAACAGCTGGAGGGCCGCAGTTTGGACATGCCTGCGCTAGGATATTGATAGCATATCAGTCTCCCAGTCATCAAAGACAGGGCAAGATCCCTCAAAGAACCCACCTGGATGGTGGAGAAGCCCCAAACCAGAGAGCAGGAATTAGCAAGTCATTTCTCTAATTGGATTTAGTACTTATAACTGTCAGACTTGCAGCACCCAAGTGGTTTTACCTGGGGAACTGAAAGATCGTAACAACTAAGCTCAGCCACAAAAGGACATTTCATATATGCCCAAACAGAAAAACCAGATCCACGTGTTATTAAAAGGCGACTAAGAAAACCCACCACCGACCTGCCGGTTAGCTTTCAGTACCATATCCTGCATAAAATGAGGTGCTGTGGACATCAGAGCATAGCAGTGGTGCTGCTGCAGTCTTCAATGGTGCTAATAACTCACCTACATGAGTATAAGGAATGCCATTGCAAAGGCCAAACAATGTGGTAACTCTTCATTGGAATAGCGCACCTCATCAACTAGTGCAACAAACGTAAACCAAGACAAATAGGATCCCTACAGTCATCGGGGCAGGAGCATCTCTAGAAGTTTCTGAATCTGGAAACTCTCAGTAACATCCCATTGTGCGTGAAGACAGACGTACCAGCAACCAGATTCTGAGACTTGGCAGCTACAAAGAGGCCTCACATAAAGTCATCATCTGCTGATACCAGGTCTTACCTTTACAGCCCAGCAACAACAATGTTCTCACTCCATCCAGACAGATTTTGGTCTTCCCATGGGCATTTTAAGGATGCCTCAGGCCCTCCAAGCCAGCATGATAACCTGCCATCGATAAGAAGTACACAATTAAACACTGAACAACCCATGGCCAGATATTTATCCACATACCCACCAGCCAACATGAAACCTGATATCTTGAAGGAATTAGGATGCAATGGTAACAGGGGAAAGGTAGACTCCACATTGACCCCACCCAGCAGGGCACTAGGTACATACAGTATCTTCTGCAGCATAAACATTTGATAGATGATTTGAAATCATTTCATAGAGGCCCAGACAGTAAGACGTGTGCTGGATCAAACACAACTTTCCCGGTACTTTCTGAGGGACCACCCTGACTGGAGAAAAGTCAAATCTAACCAGTGATGTTCAGAAAAAGGGACAATAATTCTCCCCAACTGCAGCTTCTTCCGTTCTCTTCAACTGTATGAGATAAGTTAAAGGCAGATGTTTTATTCCTATGGTGACCAGATCAAACAGTGCCAGTTATTGGGTATGCAAAACGATCAACAAAAACATCACAAAACATCTGCTTCCTGGCTCCGAGGGTGTCATCCCAACCTCCTCACCATGACACCCATGTCAACCAGAGTCAGGGACATACTGTACTTAGAAGCCTCAACTGCAGAGAACCAATCTTTAAGGGTTTTCAAAAACTACACCAAGCCAGCAATGTACAGTACACTGTCTGTGGTTATAAATATAACTTTTACCCTTTGATGGGCTAGCCAAGGTCAGGTGTGTAGGTAACGCTGCTGACTACCGGGAATGCTGTGCAATTGGGGCTATGTGGCATCACGCCACACCTCCTCATCATTGCAGACAACCTCCAGGAGGACAACCCCATCCTGCTGCTGTCAGAGCTCCTCAACATATGAGATCCAGATGGAGCTGTGGGCATGGTGGAAAAGCATAGATACATCCCTAAATAACAAGCCTGAAATATATAGAACCCACACAGCCAATGAACCTACGAGTTATGTGCTTCATCACCAATGCGTTTGGTTTGTAGGAGAGGAGAGGTGGACATAGGGGGTCATTCCGAGTTGATCACTCGATTCGGATTTTCGCAGCGCAGCAATGAGGCAAAAAAATAAATAAATCAGCATTTCTGCACATGCGTATGCCGCACAACGCGCAAGCGCGACGTACGGGTACAGAGGCCGTTGTGGTTGTGCACAGGTTCTAGCGAACCTTTCATTCGCACTGGCGGCTGCAACAAGATTGACAGAAAAGGGGCGTTTCTGGGTGTCAACTGAGCGTTTACAGAGAGTGCTTAGAAAAACGCAGGCGTGCCAGGGAAAACACAGCGTGGCTGAGCAAACGCTGGGCGGGTGTGTGACGTCAAAATCCAACCCTCCAACGTTAGAATCAACACACAGGAAGAGTAAGTCCAGGGCTGGTCTTGTTTTGCACACAAAGGATTTGCAGGCGCTCTGCTGCACAAGCGTTCGCACTTCTGCTAAGCGAAAATACACTCCCCGGTGGGCGGGGAAAATGCGTTTGCAGTGCTGCTAAAACTATCTAGCAAAAGACTAACTCGGATTGACCCCCATAGTGCGTTTGGTGAGGAAAATGAGCCAGGCAGCAGCATTGAGGATAGATTGGAGTGGAGAGAGGTATTTGTCAGGGAGGCCAGTCAGGAGGAGATTACAGTAATCCAGTCTAGATAGAAATGACCAATGAATGGATAAGAGTCTTAGTAGCGTCATGGGTGAGTAAGGGTCTGATCCTGGAAATATTTTTTAGATGAAAATGGCAGGTTTGTGAGAGGTGCTGAATGTGTGGTTTGAAGGAGAGGGAGGACTCAAGGATTACTCCAAGACAGCGTACTTGGGGGCTAGAGGAGACAGTAGTGCCATCAGCAGATAATGAGATTGTAGCAGGTGAGGTTATGCGGGAGGGAGGGAAGATGATCAGCTCAGTCTTAGACATGTTAAGTTTAAGAAAGCGCTGGGACATCCAGGAAGAGGTAGCAGAGAGACAGTTGGAGATACGAGTGAAGAGAGCAGGGGAGAGGTCTGGAGAGGAAAGATAGATTTGAGTGTCATCAGCATAGAGATGATATTGGAAACCAAAAGAACTAATGAGCTTACCTAGTGAGGACGTATAGAGAGAGAAGAGTAGAGGACCAAGGACAGAACCTTGGGGTACCCCTACAGTTAGTGGAAGTGGGGGGGAGGTGGCGTCATGAGAGGAGACAGAGAATGCACGTCAGAGAGGTAGGAGGGCAACCAAGAGAGGGCAGTGTCACGCAGACCAATTAGATGCAATGCCCTGCGTTTCTATCATCCGTTTTATTAAAGGTTTCCAAAATAAGAGCTTAAGAGACGACTACCCGGCTGACACACGTCACTACAAACTTATATACAGGTTCCCATACCAGAAATCTGTAACAGAATGATACCTGTCAGTGTGTAGCATCATGAGGCAGTGACTTCACACCCTATCACTACTACGGGCAATACACAGCACCGACACAATCCTTACACTATACTACAATAGGATTACTGACAGGACAGCTACGTGGCTGGAGAACGTATCACTCATGATGAAGCCCTGATCTGCAATGTCTCAGCAATAGGAGTGCCATCATTTAGTTATCTGTATAGCACCCACCTGACTCTGTCCTGTTTATCTGGTTCCAGGGCATCTCACACCCGTTCCACCCCAGACACCCGTTCCTCCGGTTCTCCTTGTGTTCCTCATTGTGCTGGTGTCCTTTCTTGTTATTGGGGTCACTGTTATCGGGATTCTGATAAGAATTATAAAGAGAGATAAAAAGGGTGAGTATGGAATGTGGCGCTATCATGTGACCAGACCTCACAGACCCGGCTCCGCGCATTCTGCTCATGTCCCTCTTCTTGTTTATATTGCGTTCCAAAATTCAATTACTCTGTCATACATTTTATTTATAATATGTGATGCTTGATTTATGTGTCTTAGTAACAAATATACAACATGTGACATTATTGAAAATAAAATATATATATTTTTTTTTAATACCCCGATACAGGATAACACAGGTCTCAGACATATTGTATATAACAGTCACATATTCTGCATGTATGCTGCATTAATACAAAAATACATGTGTGTCACACAGTAACGGCCACCCCAAACCACACATATGGATTTATCCCCACCAATGATTACCTACCCCCCCCCCCCCCCCAATTAACACTCCCCGTTACCCTTAGGTCTGGTTTTCAGGAATTAGTTTAGTCTGGAGAGATTTAGAGTCTATTTTGGATGTGGGGCTTTCGTGCAGGAAACTGGGCGGGCGTAGGTAATTCCTCCTCATACAATATTTAGAAGTTCAGAGGTCAGCTGGTTGATGATAGGAACGTAATCAGGATTGGTTGATGCTATTCTCATGTAGATACTGGTACACAGGGAGATTGGGGAACTGTTGTGATACCAAGCACATTTGGAACAGACAAGGACTTGTAGAGAACCAGATTGAGGCTGGTTTAAGCTGTGAATTACCGGCTAGGACCGGCTATGGTAATGCCAGACTGAGACTGGCAAAGACTTCAATGATGCCAGGCTGGGACTGGCTGTAGCTTCAGGATACCGGGCTGGATCCGGCTAAGGCTTCGATGATGGTGGGCTGGGACTGGCTAATCTTCTGAGATAGAATACCAGGGTGGACCCAGAATGTCTGCAATGTACAGAATCCGGGCTGGAACCAGAATAGCTTCAAGATGCAGAATCCGGGTTGGAACCGGAAAAACTTGATAAGCAGAATCCGGGTTGGAACTGTAATGGCTTCTTTATGCAGGATCTGGTCTGGAACCGGAATAGATTGATGTGCAGGATCTGGGTTGGGACAAGAATAGCTTAATGTGCAGAATCCGGGCCGGAACCGGAATAGCTACTAAATGCAGAATCGTCTGGAATTGAGATGGTTTTGAGATACAGAGCTGGCATAAAGTGCTGGGCAGCTAGGATGACGCAGGAATAAGGCAGATATACAGGGGTAACCTGGAATCTGGAGCCACAGGATGCCTGAAGACAAACATTGCTCTGGCACCTTCTGAGTCCCAGAAGGCCCCTTTTAAACCCCTTGCTTAGCACCCACTGGAGGATGCAGTTCCAATTGGTTTATCCACGGTCAGTTGACCGGGATCAAGTTGGTGACACCCAGTATAAGGAGCCAGTGGGAAGACTTGCAGGGGGACACCATGGATATAGCTGCACTGGAGCACTGGAGGCATGACTATGACCCGCCACCAGATTGCAGAGGAGAGCATGGTGAGGTGCCATGAAAGCAGTGTGCAGACCTCAGCAGCCATGATGGGTGAGTTAGTGTAATCACCGCTTAATATTGACATATGGGAGGGTTAGGGCTAGGCTTTAGTGGAAGGGGTAGGTTATGGTTAGGCTGTGGGTTGGGAGGGTTAGGGCTATGCTCTAGGGGGAGGGTTAGACTGCAGCAGCAGAGGGTTAGGCTTTGGGATGGGAGAGTTAAGGGGAGGATTAGGCTGCAGGATGGGACGTTTAGGGATAGGATCTATGGGGGATAGTTTGGCTGCAGCAGTGGAGGGTTAGGCTGTGGGATTGGAGGGTTAGGCTGTGGGATTGGAGGGTTAGGGCTAGGCTTTAGGGGAGGGTTTGGCTGTAGCAGCGGAGAGTTAGGGTTAGGCTGTGGGAGGGGAGATTAGTGTTACAAATAAGGGTGGTTAAAAACAGCAATTTACTCACTGGTGGAAGTGCCACTGGATTCACCAGAAGACCTCATGAGCTAACCACCAGTCCTGGAAGATACACAGGAGCCAACAGACATGTTGGACCAGGAAAGTCACTACTAGACCACTATAAATGTTCACGACAGACCAGGTAAGTCGCCACTAGACCACCAGAAATATTAACTCGACATTCTAATCATGCAAATAAAATTCTAATAAAATAAAGTGGGTAATAGAATAGATCTACAGACAAACAAATATTAAACCTTGGTAAAGATATTAAAAGCTAATATTCTTAATTGTATTCGGTCAGTAAGACTTAATGTAGTTACTTCCACCACCTATTTACAATAAGCATAATGTTTCACAATTTATAAGGTACAAAGATGTGTGAAAGAAGAGCCCAGCTTGTATGCAAGCTAACATCTGCTGTTAATCCTCTTACAATAGGACAGTGAAGGGTCAATGAGAGTATCAGAGTATGTACACAAAGCCAGGCACAGGGTGCTTCTGCTGTTGACTTTTTAATTAGGTTGTATTTCAGCCTTGCTGTCAATGAGAGAAGAAATATGAGTATAGGGTACCTGGATACCAATGCCTGAATTCCCTCTGATGTGGATGAATGGGGTCTGTAAGCACTACTACTTGCCCTCCAGGTTGTGGCATGTACACCACTCCTGTTGCATGTTTCACTCCTTTGTCAAGGAAGTCAGTGATATACTTTCACGCTTATATAAGGGGTTCATTAGAATAGTAACATGTCACTTTGTAGGGGTTAATACCAATAAACCCTATATCTACCTTATATGTCTGTGTTTTTATTGCTGTGTGTTATGCGAGTCAAGAAATCTTTACTTAAAGTTAAGTTTTTATTTATTCCAGCAGTGTCCCAGCAAATAGAGTTCTCTAAGCCTTGTACAAGTTTCTGCTATATATATATATCAAACCAAAAACTCTCCTCCTGCGCTATTTGGTTTCAAGATAAGCATTTAGAATAAGATGGGCAGCCTGGTTCCTCTAAGTTCCCTGTTAGGAGGAACTGAACATAGAAAATAAGATATAGAAATAGAGGAAAAATGGCGCACAGGGATTAAAAGTACCCTTATATATAGACTGTTCCTTAACAGGTTTCACGATCAATATTTATAAAGGTTTTCTTAAAAACATATGACGGACTGTTTTTCATAAAAATTTTTTATTAAAACAACTATACAGAAACATAATCTGTGTCCATCATTATTACATAGACATTAAGATGTAATTTCTCCTACAACGATCCGTCAATAGGATATAAAGGAATGAAGGCAACTTTATGTTGTGTCCTTAATCCTCCTCATAAATGTTCGGAGATAACATCAACAAGAAAATACGGTAACCCAATGCGTTTCGTCTACGAACTAGACTTCATCAGGGGTGCGTCTTAGATAGCAGTGTCTATCCAAGAGAGTAACAAGCCTAGACCATTGGCCGAGTTGGTTCATACGGGGGCTCGTGGATCTGATAACTCAAATTTCATAGAGCTCAAAATAGAAGCATTCGTATGGAAAAAAGGGATCGGCAACTTCATGCACACAGGGAAGACCTTCTAGAAAGCAATCAGCAGTGAGCCAGTAGCCATGCAATCTAAATAAACAAATAACTCTTTCTTGGGAGCCCCACCAGTAACATTTGATTCTGTTCCAAATTGGCCAAGGGTGCCAATTACATATAATGTATGTCTGATTATTCACTGGTTTATTACTGAACCTCACAAAAAAGCGGGGTGAAATTAATGCACCTTCCAAACCCTCTGTCACAAAACAAACAGGTAACAATGACTTAGCTGGACAGCAACAGATAAAATGCAGGGTTCTCCCTGCAGCACAGGAATATCACTGCAATGGGGAAATCGATCTGATCACAATGGGGAGGAGCGGAATTAAAAATATATTTTTTTGCCACATTCTTATTGTACAATAAAATGCCATGAAATGCTTAATTGCAGGTAACGCCCTGTTTTTCTCAGCCCTCAGGAGCATGCGCTCAGTGTCGCCCTATGAGCCTGTGTATGAGGAGATTGATCTAAGAATGCGGAAACATCCGGACAGCGGGTACCAGCAGCCAGGTAGGTGTCACAGTGAGTGCCCCAAAATGCTCTTTCCACACTTTATATTCATTAAAACGTAAGCATCTACAGTATCCCTATTACTCCTATTAGTATCCATCCAAACAGTGGGAAGGAGTACTCCCATACAGCATGCTTATAGAGAATCAGCACACAATAAACACAGAGTACAGGATAACATTCTGTATTCATCTATAAGTGGGGCCACAATTCGGGCTGTCCAGTATAGGAGAGGAGTATACTGTCCACGTTACAAGCAGGAGGCGTGGCAAGGGTGCCACGACCATGACAAAGCATCCTGTGTGAAACGCGCGTCGGCTTCTCCAGGCAAGCTCCACCTGCCTCTCACTCATAAAAGAGATACTGCAAGAATGTATTATACAGCACAATTGCTTATTACAAATGTCTTACCCAAATACACAGCAAGGCAGCGGCTCCCAAACTGGCTGCTGCAGGGAATTGCAGATGTACCACAGGTTGGTGGCCCAGGACCAAATTATTTATGGTCCATGTGATAGGGGGAAGCCAGTGCTGGTGGCTGCCAGTCAAACAACGTGGAGAAACAAGCACAACCCTGTCCCTCACCACATAAGTGACCCTAGAGATTACAGGACATTTACTTCATTTATGAATGTTGCAGAGTTTCTCAATCTGATTTTGGCCTAGGCCTGCAGAAGAAGAATTGAGGATACTCTAGAGCGCTGTGACTCAGGAACCTGCACTAAGGCATTACTAGAGGCCTGCTGCAACACTGGGAACGTTAGGGGTAAAACATACAGAAGCCCCCAGCTTATCAGCAGCAATGACATTTCTCTGTGACCATAACATCTTCCAGCATTGTGATACTGAGAGTATAACTGCTGCGGGAGGAGAGACTCGCCTGCACTATGGCACAATGTGATTATTTGTACCCAATGTAATATGTGCAGATCTGTATGGAATACCATCGATGCAATCTGTTCTGAAACAAATGTGTCCCACTTACCTGTCTGTAACAAATGTGTCCCACTTACCTTGTCTGTAACAAATATGTCCCACTTACCACTGTCTGTAACAAATATGTCCCACTTACCTCTGTCTGTAACAAATGTGTCCCACATACCTCTGTCTGTAACAAATGTGTCCCACTTACCTCTGTCTGTAACAAATGTGTCCCACTTACCTTGTCTGTAACAAATATGTCCCACTTACCACTGTCTGTAACAAATATGTCCCACTTACCTCTGTCTGTAACAAATGTGTCCCACATACCTCTGTCTGTAACAAATGTGTCCCACTTACCACTGTCTGTAACAAATATGTCCCACTTACCTCTGTCTGTAACAAATGTGTCCCACATACCTCTGTCTGTAACAAATGTGTCCCACTTACCTCTGTCTGTAACAAATGTGTCCCACTTACCTCTGTCTGTAACAAATGTGTCCCACTTACCTCTGTCTGTAACAAATGTGTCCCACTTACCTCTGTCTGTAACAAATGTGTCCCACTTACCTCTGTCTGTAACAAATGTGTCCCACGTACCTCTGTCTGTAACAAATGTGTCCCACTTACCTCTGTCTGTAACAAATGTGTCCCACTTACCTCTGTCTGTAACAAATGTGTCCCACTTACCTCTGTCTGTAACAAATGTGTCCCACTTACCTCTGTCTGTAACAAATATGTCCCACTTACCTCTGTCTGTAACAAATGTGTCCCACGTACCTCTGTCTGTAACAAATGTGTCCCACTTACCTCTGTCTGTAACAAATGTGTCCCACTTACCTCTGTCTGTAACAAATGTGTCCCACTTACCTCTGTCTGTAACAAATGTGTCCCACTTACCTCTGTCTGTAACAAATGTGTCCCACTTACCTCTGTCTGTAACAAATGTGTCCCACTTACCTCTGTCTGTAACAAATATGTCCCACTTACCTCTGTCTGTAACAAATGTGTCCCACTTACCTCTGTCTGTAACAAATATGTCCCACTTACCTCTGTCTGTAACAAATATGTCCCACTTACCTCTGTCTGTAACAAATGTGTCCCACTTACCTCTGTCTGTAACAAATGTGTCCCACATACCTCTGTCTGTAACAAATATGACCCACTTACCTCTGTCTGTAACAAATGTGTCCCACTTACGTCTGTCTGTAACAAATGTGTCCCACTTACCTCTGTCTGTAACAAATGTGTCCCACATACCTCTGTCTGTAACAAATGTGACCCACTTACCTCTGTCTGTAACAAATGTGTCCCACGTACCTCTGTCTGTAACAAATGTGACCCACTTACCTCTGTCTGTAACAAATGTGTCCCACTTACCTCTGTCTGTCTGGCATCAGGAAACCATCTATGGCCCTCATTCCGAGTTGTTCGCTCGCAAGCCGCTTTTCGCAGCATTGCACACGCTAAGCCGCCGCCCTCTGGGAGTGAATCTTAGCTTAGCAGAATTGCGAACGAAAGATTCGCAATATTGCGAAAAGATTTTTCTGTGCAGTTTCTGAGTAGTTCGATACTTACTCTTCCAGTGCGATCAGTTCAGTGCTTGTCGTTCCTGGTTTGACGTCACAAACACACCCAGCGTTCGCCCAGACACTCCCCCGTTTCTCCAGCCACTCCCGCGTTT
This sequence comes from Pseudophryne corroboree, assembly GCF_028390025.1. Lineage (NCBI taxonomy): Eukaryota > Metazoa > Chordata > Amphibia > Anura > Myobatrachidae > Pseudophryne > Pseudophryne corroboree. The sequence continues at coordinate 4,745,042 of NC_086455.1, read as the reverse complement.
TTTCCAGAAACGGCAGCGTTTTTTTACACACACCCATAAAACGGCCTGTTTCCGCCCAGAAACACCCACTTCCTGTCTATCACACTACGATCACCAGAACGAAGAACAAACCTTGTAATGCCAAGAGTAAAATTCCTAACTGCATAGCAAATTTACTTGGCGCAGCCGCAGTGCGAACATTGCGCATGCGCAGTTAGTGGAAAATCGCTGCGATGCGAAAAAAATTAACGAGCGAACAACTCGGAATGAGGGCCTATGTGTGATGGAAGTTACTGATTTGTGTTGTGATATAGTTATTGTGCAATTAATAATAATAATAATAATAATAATAATAATAAGGCAATAATGACTATACATGCACTAATAACAAGCAGGAGTACTGTATGTGATGTGTTATTACGTGGTCCGGTCACTAATTGTATGTTAGTCTTTATGTACTATGCGTTCAGTCTATTTTGCTTTGTTAGAAGTCTATATTTTGGCGTTTCCTCTCTGTACTGTATATTGTGCCTGTTCTTTTTTTTTATCTCTCCTGCAATGGAACATTAATTTTTAAATAAACTAATACAAGTTAAGAGATTAATCAAAGCTTTGAAAGGAATAAAGTGGAGAGAGATAAAGTACAGCCAATCAGCTCCTGACACTTTACAAGCTGTGTTTGAGAAATGACAGTCAGGAACTCATTGGTTTGTATGTTCTCTCTCTTTCCATTTTATCCAAGCATTGGTATATCTCCCCCTAAGTATTAACACAAATTTACCACGATTGTGCATCATTTACAACTGGTACTTTGCATGGTACAACACAGGCCACCCCTCATGTCCCCCAGTACTCTCCACATGCCCCTCACTCCTCCCCGCCTGCCCCTCACTTCTCTCCACATTCCCTATCAGTCCATAAGCCCCTCACTCCTAACCACATTCCCTATCAGTCCATAAGCCCCTCCACTCCTCCCCACATTCCCTATCAGTCCATAAGCCCCTCACTCCTCCCCACATTCCCTATCAGTCCATATGCCCCTCACTTCTCCCCACATTCCCTATCAATCCATATGCCCCTCTCTCCTCCCCACATTCCCTATCAATCCATATGCCCCTCTCTCCTCCCCACATTCCCTATCAGTCCATATGCCCCTCACTCCTAACCACATTCCCTGTTAGTCCATATGCCCCTCTCTCCTCCCTACATTCCCTGTTAGTCCATATGCCCCTCACTCCTCTCCACATTCCCTATCAGTCCATATGCCCCTCACTCCTCCCCACATTCCCTATCAGTCCATATGCCCCTCTCTCCTCCCCACATTCCCTGTCAGTCCATATGCCCCTCTCTCTTCCCCACATTCCCTGTCAGTCCATATGTCCCTCACTCCTCCCCGCCTGCCCCTCACTCCTCTCCACATTCCCTATCAGTCAATAAACCCCTCTCTCCTCCCCACATTCCCTGTTAGTCCATATGCCCCTCTCTCCTCCCCACATTCCCTGTTAGTCCATATGCCCCTCACTCCTCTCCACATTCCCTATCAGTCCATATGCCCCTCACTCCTCCCCACATTCCCTATCAGTCCATATGCCCCTCTCTCCTCCCCACATTCCCTATCAGTCCATATGCCCCTCCGTCCTCAGGAGACTAGTGAGCACAGACTGAGCATGACCAGGAACGTGGAAGAACCAGGGATTGCTGAAGACATCTGCATAATAGGTTGGCGCTTTCTCCACAGCAGACAAGTCACCCTCAGTTATTGTGTAATGTCAGATAAGACACCTGTCCTCCTAACTCTCATCATCTTATTTCCACACTTCCACATGAGCCAGAGCCCAGTTATTAGGAGAAGGAACCAGTGCCTTGTCTCCACTTACATTATTATGCTGTTTTATGCAGCGGTTTCCCCGGATGGTGCTGAGCAGACGCTGGAGTATTATTATACCAGTGAGGAGAGTCGCCTTGTGACGCCAGGTAATGCCCGGACAGGAGCACACTGCGGGATCAGCATTAGCGGGCACATAATGACTGCTCTATAAACACTGTGTGCCCCGTTATATTATATCAGGGATTTCCCTAACACAGCAAATGATGAGTGTGCCGCAGCCCTCAGCAATAAATACAATACATAAAGGTAACTACATGGGGCCGGACGTAATGACGCCGTGCAGGGTGCCGGCTGAACGCGGACATTTTTTATAAAAGGGGCAATCACTCACATAGCATGGTTCTGCCTTGTAAGTTATTGCTCCTTTAAAAAAAAAATCCGAATTCGGCCAGTATCCCGCATCCCGGCCCTCATTCCGAGTTGATCGCTCGCTAGCAGTTTTTAGCAGCCGTGCAAACGCATAGTCGCCGCCCACCGGGGAGTGTATTTTCGCTTTGCAGGAGTGCGACCACCTGTGCAGCAGAGCGTCTGCAGACACATTTTGTGCAGAACAAGACCAGCGCTGTAGTTACTTATCCTGTGCGATGAATGCTGTGACGAGTGACACGATAATGATGTCAGATAGCCGCCCAGCAAATGCCCGGCCACGCCTGCGTTTTTCCAAACACTCCCAGAAAACGGTCAGTTGACACCCAGAAACTACCACTTCCTGTCAATCTCCTTGCGATCGGCTGTGCGATTGGAATCGTCGCTAGAACCAGTGCAAACCACAAAAGACTTCATAGACGTACGACACGCGTGCGCATTGCGGTGCATACGCATGCGCGGATTAGCTTTTTTTTTCACTGATTGCTACGCAGCGAACGTCAGCTAGCGATCAACTCGGAATGACCCCCCTGCCCATTAATGTTCTGAAATAGGATACAAATGATACTATCTGTATCCAGACTATAATGCTCATTTATAAACATGCAAAGTGAATGCTGTATAGGGGACCTGATCGCAGCAGCAAACTTTTCCTCTAATGGGCAAAACCATGTGCACTAAGGGGGGGGGGGGGGGGGGGGGTGATGTAACATGTGCAGAGAGAGTTAGATTTGGGTGGGGTGTGTTCAAACTGAAATCTAAATTGCAGTGTAAAATAAAGCAGCCAGTATTTACCCTGCACAGTAACACTATAATACCCCTTTTCCACTAGCGTAGCACGGTACAGCCCCCTGCAGACAGCGCTCACCAACCCGGCAATTGGCGGGTTGGTGACGCGCTAGTGTCGCGGCAGGGGCGGCGCTGGGAGATCACATGATCTCCCAGCGCCGCCCTCCCTATGCACTGTGTACGGGAGCCGCGTCGCCTCGACACGGCTCCCGTTCACACTAGACAGCTAGCCGGGTTGAACACGTGTTCAACCCGGCTAGCTATCAGGGTAGGATTCCTGGATCACTTGATCCGGGAATTTGCCGGGGGACCCTTTTCCACTAGGGAAAAACACGGGTAAATGCGCGCCCCCCGCGCATTTACCCGTGTTTAAAAAAAGCTAGCGGAAAAGGGGTATTAACAATCAAAATCTCTCTCTGCACATGTTACATCTGCTCCCCCACCCCCTCCACCATGGTTCTGTCCATTAGAGAAAGATTTTGCTGCTGAGATCAGGTCTGAATTAGGCCCTATATTGTCATGTAGAATTTCTGCAGGAGCCATTACTACAGGTAACAGCTGGGGGGTTTTGAGGGACAATTTCCAAACTTTGCACCCCCTTTATGAAAGATGCATTACCACCACACTGCAAAGTGTTTGTGACACTCACATAAATAGAACCACAGCATTATAATAAAGACACAATGTATGAGATAAGAACATTTGTTCCGAGTGCTGTGACTCTGAATCTGCACATTTTTCTTATTTACTGTATAATCCACATAATATAATCACACAGTTTATGTCTCGTTCACTTTCCCAGAAGAACAACATAAGGATTTTCTTTCATGAATAAGAAGAGTTGTCTCCCTGAGAAAGTCATTATCAGTTACTTAGTGTACAGGGAATAATCCGGAATGTCCTATATCGTACACATCAGGGTTTCTATCCCTTATCATACTGTAATAAGACATTCTTACATGGTCATGTGTTACTATGTTCTAGACCAGGGGTTGCTGCCATCTAGTGTTCTAAGTAACGAATTACGGTTATATTAATTCTGTGTGTAGGGCAGTGAAATGAGACGTGGCTATGGGGCTGTATAACATAGTTCTGCCTGATAGATACATGTCCTGCAGAGCAGAGATGAGACTAATACCGCTTTCAGATCGCAAAAGCGGGTTACACCCGGGACTTGTACACGGGTGCGATCCGCTTGAGACCCCTTTCAGACTGGCGGCACCGATCCGTCAAATTGCTGGGTTGGTGACATGTGCAGAGGTGGCGCCTAGAGATCAGATCATCTCCCAGCACCGCCTGTCCTTCTCCCTATAGTGTGAACAGCTCCTGGGTCGCATGAACCCGGCAACCCGCTCACACTGCACCTGACCCGGTAATAACCCGGCTTTATTCCCAGGTTGAAATACCGGGTCAGGTGACCCGGGAACTCTGCCTGGCCTGGTGACCCGGGAACTCTGCCTGGCCTGGTGACCCGGGAACTCTGCCTGGCCTGGTGACCCGGGAACTCTGCCTGGCCTGATGGTTATTTCCAGTCTTTGTTATAATCATCCTCTGACTGTAATAGTATCAGCAGGAAACTCGGCTCTGATCACTGTGACACAGAACACACTATTATGAGCAGTAGCAGGAAACATGGACGGGGATACTTCTATTATGGGCTATGAAATGACAATTTTACTCTTTCTGCTTTTATGTCAGGGAGGTGCGGTGAGGGCACTGGCTGGGGAGGCACTGGCTGGGGAGGCACTGGCTAGTATCAGAGCCAGATTTACACATATACTGTATATGGATCATCCTCACTTCTACAGATCCCCCCCTCCCCTTCCCAATACGGATCTCCCTGTAGCACAGATCCCCTCCTTCACACAGATCTCCCCCTAGCCCAGAACAACCCCCATCACACAGATCTCCCCCTAGCACAGAACAACCCCCATCACACAGATCTCACCCTAGCCCAGAACAACCCCCATCACACAGATCTCCCCCTAGCCCAGAACAACCCCCATCACACAGATCTCCCCCTAGCCCAGAACAACCCCCATCACACAGATCTCCCCCTAGCCCAGAACCCCCATCACACAGATCTCCCCCTAGCCCAGAACAACCCCCCATCACACAGATCTCCCCCTAGCCCAGAACAACCCCCCATCACACAGATCTCCCCCTAGCCCAGAACAACCCCCATCACACAGATCTCCCCCTAGCCCAGAACAACCCCCATCACACAGATCTCCCCCTAGCCCAGAACAACCCCCATCACACAGATCTCCCCCTAGCACAGAACAACCCCCATCACACAGATCTCACCCTAGCCCAGAACAACCCCCATCACACAGATCTCCCCCTAGCCCAGAACAACCCCCATCACACAGATCTCCCCCTAGCCCAGAACCCCCATCACACAGATCTCCCCCTAGCCCAGAACAACCCCCCATCACACAGATCTCCCCCTAGCCCAGAACCCCCATCACACAGATCTCCCCCTAGCACAGAACAACCCCCATCACACAGATCTCCCCCTAGCCCAGAACAACCCCCCATCACACAGATCTCCCTCAGCACAGAACAACCCCCCATCACACAGATCTCCCCCTAGCACAGAACCCCCCCTAGCACAGAACAACCCCCATCACACAGATCTCCCCCTAGCCCAGAACAACCCCCCATCACACAGATCTCCCCCAGCACAGAACAACCCCCCATCACACAGATCTCCCCCTAGCCCAGAACCCCCATCACACAGATCTCCCCCTAGCCCAGAACAACCCCCATCACACAGATCTCGCCCTAGCCCAGAACAACCCCCATCACACAGATCTCCCCCAGCACAGAACAACCCCCCATCACACAGATCTCCCCCAGCACAGAACAACCCCCCATCACACAGATCTCGCCCTAGCCCAGAACAACCCCCATCACACAGATCTCCCCCTAGCACAGAACAACCCCCCATCACACAGATCTCCCCCTAGCCCAGAACCCCCATCACACAGATCTCCCCCTAGCCCAGAACAACCCCCCATCACACAGATCTCCCCCTAGCCCAGAACAACCCCCCATCACACAGATCTCCCCCTAGCCCAGAACAACCCCCATCACACAGATCTCCCCCTAGCCCAAAACAACCCCCATCACACAGATCTCCCCCTAGCACAGAACAACCCCCATTCACACAGATCTCCCCCTAGACCAGAACAACCCCCCATCACACAGATCTCCCCCTAGCCCAGAACAACCCCCATCACACAGATCTCCCCCTAGCACAGAACAACCCCCCATCACACAGATCTCCCCCTAGCCCAGAACAACCCCCCATCACACAGATCTCCCCCTAGCCCAGAACAACCCCCATCACACAGATCTCCCCCTAGCCCAGAACAACCCCCCCATCACACAGATCTCCCCCTAGCCCAGAACAACCCCCATCACACAGATCTCCCCCTAGCACAGATCTCCCCCTAGCACAGAACAACCCCCCATCACACAGATCTCCCCCTAGCCCAGAACAACCCCCATCACACAGATCTCCCCCTAGCCCAGAACAACCCCCATCACACAGATCTCCCCCTAGCACAGAACAACCCCCATCACACAGATCTCCCCCTAGCACAGAACAACCCCCATCACACAGATCTCCCCCTAGCACAGAACAACCCCCATCACACAGATCTCCCCCTAGCCCAGAACAACCCCCATCACACAGATCTCCCCCTAGCACAGAACCCCCATCACACAGATCTCCCCCTAGCACAGAACAACCCCCATCACACAGATCTCCCCCTAGCCCAGAACAACCCCCATCACACAGATCTCCCCCTAGCACAGAACCCCCATCACACAGATCTCCCCCTAGCACAGAACAACCCCCATCACACAGATCTCCCCCTAGCCCAGAACCCCCATCACACAGATCTCCCCCTAGCACAGAACAACCCCCATCACACAGATCTCCCCCTAGCCCAGAACAACCCCCCATCACACAGATCTCGTCCTAGCCCAGAACAACCCCCATCACACAGATCTCCCCCTAGCACAGAACAACCCCCATCACACAGATCTCCCCCTAGCACAGAACAACCCCCATCACACAGATCTCCCCCTAGCCCAGAACAACCCCCCATCACACAGATCTCCCCCTAGCCCAGAACAACCCCCATCACACAGATCTCCCCCTAGCACAGAACAACCCCCATCACACAGATCTCCCCCTAGCCCAGAACAACCCCCATCACACAGATCTCCCCCTAGCACAGAACAACCCCCATCACACAGATCTCCCCCTAGCCCAGAACAACCCCCATCACACAGATCTCCCCCTAGCCCAGAACAACCCCCATCACACAGATCTCCCCCTAGCCCAGAACCCCCATCACACAGATCTCCCCCTAGCCCAGAACAACCCCCCATCACACAGATCTCCCCCTAGCACAGAACAACCCCCATCACACAGATCTCCCCCTAGCCCAGAACAACCCCCATCACACAGATCTCCCCCTAGCCCAGAACAACCCCCCATCACACAGATCTCCCTCAGCACAGAACAACCCCCCATCACACAGATCTCCCCCTAGCACAGAACCCCCCCTAGCACAGAACAACCCCCATCACACAGATCTCCCCCTAGCCCAGAACAACCCCCCATCACACAGATCTCCCCCAGCACAGAACAACCCCCCATCACACAGATCTCCCCCTAGCCCAGAACCCCCATCACACAGATCTCCCCCTAGCCCAGAACAACCCCCATCACACAGATCTCGCCCTAGCCCAGAACAACCCCCATCACACAGATCTCCCCCAGCACAGAACAACCCCCCATCACACAGATCTCGCCCTAGCCCAGAACAACCCCCATCACACAGATCTCCCCCTAGCACAGAACAACCCCCCATCACACAGACCTCCCCCTAGCCCAGAACAACCCCCCATCACACAGATCTCCCCCTAGCCCAGAACAACCCCCCATCACACAGATCTCCCCCTAGCCCAGAACAACCCCCCATCACACAGATCTCCCCCTAGCCCAGAACAACCCCCATCACACAGATCTCCCCCTAGCCCAAAACAACCCCCATCACACAGATCTCCCCCTAGCACAGAACAACCCCCATTCACACAGATCTCCCCCAGCACAGAACAACCCCCCATCACACAGATCTCCCCCTAGACCAGAACAACCCCCCATCACACAGATCTCCCCCTAGCCCAGAACAACCCCCATCACACAGATCTCCCCCTAGCACAGAACAACCCCCCATCACACAGATCTCCCCCTAGCCCAGAACAACCCCCCATCACACAGATCTCCCCCTAGCCCAGAACAACCCCCATCACACAGATCTCCCCCTAGCCCAGAACAACCCCCCCATCACACAGATCTCCCCCTAGCCCAGAACAACCCCCATCACACAGATCTCCCCCTAGCACAGATCTCCCCCTAGCACAGATCTCCCCCTAGCACAGAACAACCCCCCATCACACAGATCTCCCCCTAGCACAGAACAACCCCCATCACACAGATCTCCCCCTAGCCCAGAACAACCCCCATCACACAGATCTCCCCCTAGCACAGAACCCCCATCACACAGATCTCCCCCTAGCACAGAACAACCCCCATCACACAGATCTCCCCCTAGCCCAGAACCCCCATCACACAGATCTCCCCCTAGCACAGAACAACCCCCATCACACAGATCTCCCCCTAGTCCAGAACAACCCCCCATCACACAGATCTCCCCCAGCACAGAACAACCCCCCATCACACAGATCTCGTCCTAGCCCAGAACAACCCCCATCACACAGATCTCCCCCTAGCACAGAACAACTCCCCATCACACAGATCTCCCCCCATCACACAGATCTCGCCCTAGCCCAGAACAACCCCCATTACACAGATCTCCCCCTAGCACAGAACAACCCCCCATTACACAGATCTCCCCCTAGCACAGAACAACCCCCCATCACACAGATCTCCCCCTAGCCCAGAACAACCCCCCATCACACAGATCTCCCCCTAGCCCAGAACCCCCATCACACAGATCTCCCCCTAGCTCAGAACAACCCCCCATCACACAGATCTCCCCCTAGCCCAGAACAACCCCCATCACACAGATCTCCCCCTAGCACAGAACAACCCCATCACACAGATCTCCCCCTAGCCCAGAACAACCCCCATCACACAGATCTCCCCCTAGCCCAGAACAACCCCCATCACACAGATCTCCCCCTAGCACAGAACCCCCATCACACAGATCTCCCCCTAGCACAGAACAACCCCCATCACACAGATCTCCCCCTAGCCCAGAACAACCCCATCACACAGATCTCCCCCTAGCCCAGAACAACCCCCATCACACAGATCTCCCCCTAGCCCAGAACAACCCCCATCACACAGATCTCCCCCTAGCACAGAACCCCCCATCACACAGATCTCCCCCTAGCACAGAACAACCCCCATCACACAGATCTCCCCCTAGCCCAGAACAACCCCCATCACACAGATCTCCCCCTAGCACAGAACCCCCATCACACAGATCTCCCCCTAGCCCAGAACAACCCCCATCACACAGATCTCCCCCTAGCCCAGAACCCCCATCACACAGATCTCCCCCTAGCACAGAACAACCCCCATCACACAGATCTCCCCCTAGCCCAGAACAACCCCCCATCACACAGATCTCCCCCAGCACAGAACAACCCCCCATCACACAGATCTCGCCCTAGCCCAGAACAACCCCCATCACACAGATCTCCCCCTAGCACAGAACAACTCCCCATCACACAGATCTCCCCCCATCACACAGATCTCGCCCTAGCCCAGAACAACCCCCATTACACAGATCTCCCCCTAGCACAGAACCCCCCATCACACAGACCTCCCCCTAGCCCAGAACCCCCATCACACAGATCTCCCCCTAGCTCAGAACAACCCCCATCACACAGATCTCCCCCTAGCACAGAACAACCCCCCATCACACAGATCTCCCCCTAGCCCAGAACAACCCCCCATCACACAGATCTCCCCCTAGCCCAGAACAACCCCCCATCACACAGATCTCCCCCAGCACAAAACAACCCCCCATCACACAGATCTCCCCCTAGCACAGAACAACCCCCATCACACAGATCTCCCCCTAGCACAGAACAACCCCCCATCACACAGATCTCCCCCTAGCACAGAACAACCCCCCATCACACAGATCTCCCCCTAGCCCAGAACAACCCCCCATCACACAGATCTCCCCCAGCACAGAACAACCCCCCATCACACAAATCTCCCCCAGCACAGAACAAACCCCCATCACACAGATCTCCCCCTAGCCCAGAACCCCCATCACACAGATCTCCCCCTAGCCCAGAACAACCCCCCAGCCCAGAACAACCCCCATCACACAGATCTCCCCCTAGCCCAGAACAACCCCCATCACACAAATCTCCCCCAGCACAGAACAACCCCCCATCACACAGATCTCCCCCTAGCCCAGAACCCCCATCACACAGATCTCCCCCTAGCCCAGAACAACCCCCATCACACAGATCTCCCCCTAGCCCAGAACAACCCCCATCACACAGATCTCCCCCTAGCACAGATCTCCCCCTAGCACAGAACAACCCCCCATCACACAGATCTCCCCCTAGCCCAGAACAACCCCCCATCACACAGATCTCCCCCTAGCCCAGAACAACTACCATCACACAGATCTCACCCCAACGCCGAACCGACCGCAACGTCGCATGACCGACCGTGGCACCCCAACTTTTAGAATGCTGACAGGGAACGGGGTAAATCATTTATTGTATTCATAAACTCCTTATTTTTGAGGCTATGGCTAGGTTAAAATGAAAGCCAGTGTATTATCTCTATGCTGCATGCATTATGTTTAAACTTGTTATTGAAGCTGGATTATATGTGATGTGTCTATTTATTCTCCAGGCAGAATTGTGTATTTGTAGTTAATTGATACATGTAATTTCCATGGTTGTGTTTGTCCCATAGTTTACCAGGAACTTGCCTAGATCAAAGTCTGCATTTAGACATTGGGGTGACAGGGCTCAGAGGCTGTACATCTACCGTGGTTCCTCTTTTGATGTGGTGGCAATATAGTCTCCATCTCTACAGCATTTTTCCCAAACCATCAAGAGTCTACAGTAGGGCGTAGAGGGCCGCCAGGAGCCTACAGTAGGGCATAGAGGGCCGCCAGGACCCTACAGTAGGGCATAGAGGGCTGTCAGGGGCCTACAGTAGGGCGTAGAGGGCCGTCAGGGGCCTACAGTAGGGCGTAGAGGGCCGTCAGGGGCCTACAGTAGGGCGTAGAGGGCCACCAGGGGCCTACAGTAGGGCGTAGAGGGCCACCAGGGGCCTACAGTAGGGCGTAGAGGGCCACCAGGGGCCTACAGTAGGGCGTAGAGGGCCGCCAGGAGCCTACAGTAGGCGTAGAGGGCCGCCAGGAGCCTACAGTAGGCGTAGAGGGCCATCAAGGAACTACAGTAGGCATAGCATCAGGGGCCTACAGTAATAGTATATATATATATATTACACACACACCTATATACATACACACAGAAAATGTTTATATGTTATATAATATTGATCCATTCTCACCTCATGAGTAGTTACTGCAATGATATGGCTACAGTAGCATGTGCGGCTTAGTATACAGCCGGCTCTGCTTCCCCTTATATGCACCAGATAGATATAGTGACCATATGCCTGTGGTGACCGGGAACATTTCTGTATTTTAGGTTCCTCTCCAGACCGCAAGATGTCAGAATATGACGACGCCACGTTATTTTCTGACGCTCTGACCATCGGTGGGACAGATGGGAGTAACGGTAACTGTGTAACACACAGGAATTACATGTTTCTAAGTAGACTTCCATTATTGCTACTATAAGAAATACTGGGAGAGATTTATCAAAAATGTATCAGCTGCTAGAAGTCATTTCTGAAACACAGCCTGTAGCGTGGCAGGTAGGTGCTGATTGGTTAGTTGGTACTTCAGACGGGATGCACAAAACTCACAATTGATTGCCCTCTACGCCTTACTGTAGGCTCCTGGCCTGCAAGAGCCTACAGTAGGGCGTAGAGGTCCGCCAAGAGCCTACAGTAGGGCGTAGAGGGCCGCCAAGAGCCTACAGTAGGGCGTAGAGGGCCGCCAAGAGCCTACAGTAGGGCGTAGAGGGCCGCCAAGAGCCTACAGTAGGGCGTAGAGGACCGCCAAGAGCCTACAGTAGGGCGTAGAGGACCGCCAAGAGCCTACAGTAGGGCGTAGAGGACCGCCAAGAGCCTACAGTAGGGCGTAGAGGGCCGCCAAGAGCCTACAGCAGGGCGTAGAGGGCCGCCAAGAGCCTACAGTAGGGCGTAGAGGGCCGCCAAGAGCCTGCAGTAGGGCGTAGAGGGCCGCCAAGAGCCTGCAGTAGGGCGTAGAGGGCCGCCAAGAGCCTGCAGTAGGGCGTAGAGGGCCGCCAAGAGCCTGCAGTAGGGCGTAGAGGGCCGCCAAGAGGCTGCAGTAGGGCGTAGAGGGCCGCCAAGAGCCTGCAGTAGGGCGTAGAGGGCCGCCAAGAGCCTGCAGTAGGGCGTAGAGGGCCGCCAAGAGCCTGCAGTAGGGCGTAGAGGGCCGCCAAGAGCCTACAGTAGGGCGTAGAGGGCCGCCAAGAGCCTACAGTAGGGCGTAGAGGGCCGCCAAGAGCCTACAGTAGGGCGTAGAGGGCCATCAAAAGCCTACAGTAGGGCGTAGAGGGCCATCAAGAGCCTACAAAAGGTGTAGAGGGCCGCCAGGAGCCTACAGTAGGCGTAGAGGGCCATCAAGGAACTACAGTAGGCATAGCATCAGGGGCCTACAGTAATAGTATATATATATATATATATATATATATATATATATATATATATATATATTACACACACACCTATATACATAAACACAGAAAATGTTTATATGTTATATAATATTGATCCATTCTCACCTCATGAGTAGTTACTGCAATGATAAGGCTACAGTAGCATGTGCGGCTTAGTATACAGCCGGCTCTGCTTCCCCTTATATGCACCAGATACATATAGTGACCATATGCCTGTGGTGACCGGGAACATTTCTGTATTTTAGGTTCCTCTCCAGACCGCAAGATGTCAGAATATGACGACGCCAGGTTATTTTCTGACGCTCTGACCATCGGTGGGACAGATGGGAGTAACGGTAACTGTGTAACACACAGGAATTACATGTTTCTAAGTAGACTTCCATTATTGCTACTATAAGAAATACTGGGAGAGATTTATCAAAAATGTATCAGCTGCTAGAAGTCATTTCTGAAACACAGCCTGTAGCGTGGCAGGTAGGTGCTGATTGGTTAGTTGGTACTTCAGACGGGATGCACAAAACTCACAATTGATTGCCCTCTACGCCTTACTGTAGGCTCCTGGCCTGCAAGAGCCTACAGTAGGGCGTAGAGGTCCGCCAAGAGCCTACAGTAGGGCGTAGAGGGCCGCCAAGAGCCTACAGTAGGGCGTAGAGGGCCGCCAAGAGCCTACAGTAGGGCGTAGAGGGCCGCCAAGAGCCTACAGTAGGGCGTAGAGGACCGCCAAGAGCCTACAGTAGGGCGTAGAGGACCGCCAAGAGCCTACAGTAGGGCGTAGAGGGCCGCCAAGAGCCTACAGTAGGGCGTAGAGGGCCGCCAAGAGCCTACAGTAGGGCGTAGAGGGCCGCCAAGAGCCTACAGTAGGGCGTAGAGGGCCGCCAAGAGCCTACAGTAGGGCGTAGAGGGCCGCCAAGAGCCTACAGTAGGGCGTAGAGGGCCATCAAGAGCCTACAAAAGGTGTAGAGGGCCGCCAGGAGCCTACAGTAGGGCGTAGAGGGCCACCAGGAGCCTACAGTAGGGCGTAGAGGGCCACCAGGAGCCTACAGTAGGGCGTAGAGGGCCACCAGGGGCCTACAGTAGGGCGTAGAGGGCCGCCAGGGGCCTACAGTAGGGCGTAGAGGGCCGCCAGGGGCCTACAGTAGGGCGTAGAGGGCCGCCAGGGGCCTACAGTAGGGCGTAGAGGGCCGCCAGGGGCCTACAGTAGGGCGTAGAGGGCCGCCAGGGGCCTACAGTAGGGCGTAGAGGGCCGCCAGGGGCCTACAGTAGGGCGTAGAGGGCCGCCAGGGGCCTACAGTAGGGCGTAGAGGGCCGCCAGGGGCCTACAGTAGGGCGTAGAGGGCCGCCAGGGGCCTACAGTAGGGCGTAGAGGGCCGCCAGGGGCCTACAGTAGGGCGTAGAGGGCCGCCAGGGGCCTACAGTAGGGCGTAGAGGGCCGCCAGGAGCCTACAGTAGGGCGTAGAGGGCCGCCAGGAGCCTACAGTAGGGCGTAGAGGGCCGCCAGGAGCCTACAGTAGGGCGTAGAGGGCCGCCAGGAGCCTACAGTAGGGCGTAGAGGGCCGCCAGGAGCCTACAGTAGGGCGTAGAGGGCCGCCAGGAGCCTACAGTAGGGCGTAGAGGGCCGCCAGGAGCCTACAGTAGGGCGTAGAGGGCCGCCAGGAGCCTACAGTAGGGCGTAGAGGGCCGCCAGGGGCCTACAGTAGGGCGTAGAGGGCCATCAAGGGACTACAGTAGGCATAGCATAGTCAGTAGCCTACAGTAGGTATAAGGACATCAGGGGCCTACAGTAATATTATATATATTACACACACACCTATATACATACACACAGAAAATGTTTATATGTTATATAATATTGATCCATTCTCACCTCATGAGTAGTTACTGCAATGATAAGGCTACAGTAGCATGTGCGGCTTAGTATACAGCCGGCTCTGCTTCCCCTTATATGCACCAGATACATATAGTGACCATATGCCTGTGGTGAACGGGAACATTTCTGTATTTTAGGTTCCTCTCCAGACCGCAAGATGTCAGAATATGACGATGCCACGTTATTGTCTGACGCTCTGACCATCGGTGGGACAGATGGGAGTAACGGTAACTGTGTAACACACAGGAATTACATGTTTCTAAGTAGACTTCCATTATTGCTACTATAAGAAATACTGTGAGAGATTTATCAAAAATGTATTAGCTGCTAGAAGTCATTTCTGAAACACAGCCTGTAGCGTGGCAGGTAGGTGCTGATTGGTTAGTTGGTACTTCAAACGGGATGCACTAAAATCACAATTGCAGTTTTCTGAGGTTTACTGGAATCCCCATAAGTAATAGAAAGGTCCACGGTGGATATTGTAGATATTGTATCTGCTAAAGACCTCCCAGTAAAACGCTATGGGGCTGCGTACATCCCTCTATATCACTAGTGTTATATTATCACCTAAATGCGCTGTGTGTGATGTGTGAGGGTGATACTGGTGACCTGGCCGTGCCTCGCCCATGTGATGCACCATCTCCCCCCACAGTACATCCCTCTATATCACTAGTGTTATATTATCACCTACATGTGCTGTGTGTGATGTGTGAGGGTGATACTGGTGACCTGACCCTGCCTAGCCCATGTGATGCACCATCTCCCCCCACAGTACATCCCTCTATATCACTAGTGTTATATTATCACCTACATGTGCTGTGTGTGGGTGATACTGGTGACCTGGCCCTGCCTAGCCCATGTGATGCACCATCTCTCCCCACAGTACATCCCTCTATATCACTAGTGTTATATTATCAGGTGTGGTATGTAAGGTCGACAGTAAGAAGGTCGACAGGTGAAACGGTTGACATGAGTTTTTGATGTTTTTTTGGTGTCGTTTTCTCCGTTCCGTGTACCGGGTACCCCAATTAGTGCACCATAGCCCCTCGCATGGCTCGCGAGCGAGCAGGTTACCGGTCCCAATTGTAGGCCACATGGATTGTAAAGTATGAAAAAGTTCAAAAAAAAAGAAAAAAAAAAATGCGAAAAACTCATGTCGACCTAAAGACCCTGTCAACCTACTTACCGTCGACCAAAACATTGTCGACCTAAATACCGGATCCCATATTATCAGCCTACATGTGCTGTGTGTGATGCGTTTGGTGACGTACGGGTCTATTCATGAGGTAGTGAGAAGAGTGGAGAAGTGAGCTAGTGGAGAAGTTGCCCATGGCAACCAATCAGCTGCTCCGTACAATTGCATAGTATGCTAATTATAAATGTTACTTCGATGCTGATTGGTTGCCATAGGCAAGTTCTCCACACTTTTCACTGCTTCATGAATAGATACCTTACTCATTTATCTGTAACAGCGCAGTGTCTCACTCTGGAATTACATTAGGACAGGAGGAATGGGACGCAGACCATGGATATGATGACGCAGGCAGTGACCCGTTCCCTCAGGGCCTGGCGGCCAGTGGAGGAGTCAGTGTGGATGAGAGAGAGAGGAAACGCCGGGATCCCTCCTGTGACGGTATGTATGAATCTCCCAGAGCAGCGGATCCTTTATGTAATTATAAAAGTCATGTAAATGTGCGTGTCGGGTATGTTATGCCGGCTGCCAGAATGCCGGTGAAAGGCGAGCTGAACAAAGCTCCTCGTGGGCTCGCTGCGATCGCCACACTACAGGTTCTATTCCCACTGTATGAGTGTCGTGGACACCCACGAGTGGGAATAGCCCGTTAGCCGGGATTCCGGCTGGTGGCATTGTCAGTGGTCGGGACTCCATTGTCGGCATCCTGACCGCCATAATCCCGACTGCCAGCAATGTAACCACATCCCAAATGTGCTGTATACAGGAGAGCGATCAGTCGCTGGAGAAATTACTTTGAGAAATTTTGCACTCGGAATGACCCCCCTGGTCTCCAGAACTGGACACAGTATTCCAGATGGGGCCGCACCAATGACCTATACAGTGGCATTATCACTTCTTTTTTCCTGCTACTGATTCCTCTCCCTATGCAACCAAGCATCTGACTTGCCTTTCTCATTGCTTTGTTGCATTGCTTTCCTGCCTTACAGTCACTTGAAATAGTGACTCCTCAATCCCTTTCCTCCTCAGTAGTTTCCATTATAGTACCTTGAACCTATATTTAGCCTTTGGGTTTTTGAGACCCAAGTGCATGATTTTGTATTTTTTTGCATTAAACTGTAGTTGCCACGTTCTTGACCATTTCTCAAGCCTACCTAGGTCATCAATCATTTGTTTTACCCCTCCCGGTATGTCTACCCTGTTGCATATCTTTTTATCATCTGCAAAAAAGCATACCTTCCCTTCAATACCATTTGCAATGTCAAAGATATTAAAGTGAACAGGTCCCTGGGGTACTCCACTAGTAGCATTTCCCTCCATAGACTGAACTCCATTTACTACAACTGTCTGTTTCCTATCCTGCAACCAAGTTCTTATCCATTTAACCGTTTTTTTAATCCACCCCTATGCTTTCAAGTTTATTTAGCAGTCTGTGATGTGGGACAGTGTCAAATGCTTTACTAAAGTCTAGAAATTGAACATCTACAGCTCCCCCTTGATCTATTATTTTAATCACAGAGTTAAAAAAGTCAGTAAGATTTGTTTGGCATGATCTCCCACCAGTAAATCCATGCTGTTTTGGATCCTGTAAGTTGTTTGATTTAAGATATTCCACAACTCTTTCTTTTAATAGTTTTTCCATTACTTTCCCTACTACTGATGTAAGGCTTACTGGTCTGTAGTTACATGCTTCTTTCTTGCTTCCACTTTTGTGCAGTGTAACTAAATTTGCTCTTCTCCAGTCCTCTGGAATGGTACCTGTATTTAGTGACTGGTTAAATATTTCTGTTAATGGGGTCACTAGCACATCTTTTAGCTCTTTCAGTATCCTTGGGTGTATCCCATCTGGCCCCAATGATTTATCCACTTTTAGTTTTGAAAGTTCTGTTAGGACCTTCTCCTCTGTAAATGTATTTTCATCTACCTTATTTTTATGAATGTCCTTGCAACTTAACTGTGGCCCCTTCCCTTCCCCTTCTCCTTTAGTAAATACTGAGCAAAAATTATTATTTAGGTGATCTGCTATTGTCTTGTCTCCCACCACCAAATGCCCACTCTCTGTCTTAAGTCTTATTATTCCTCCATTTGATTTTCTCCTTTCACTTATATACTTAAAAAAAGTTTTGCCCCCTTTATCTACTGACTGGGCCATTTTCTCCTCAGCTTCTGCCTTTGCACGTCTGATCACTTTCTTAGCATCCTTCCGTCTGTCAAGATACACCTCGTTGTCGTTATTATTTTGAGTCTGTATTTCCTAAAAGCCATCTTTTTTGCTTTCACACTAGTTGATACTTCTTTTGTGAACCACACTGGCTCTCTTTTCCTGGTGCTTTTCCTAACCTTTTTGATACAAAGGTCTGTTGCCCTTAATATTGCACTTTTCAGTTTTTCCCACCTTTCCTGCACTCCTTCCAAGTTCACCAATGAATCACTTAAACATCTCCCCATTTTTGCAAAGTCAGCATTTCTAAAATCCAACACCTTTGTTTTTGTGTGACAGGAGTTGGATCCTGTCTTTATACTAAACCATACTGCTGGATGATCACTGGATCCCAGGTGCTCACCCACATATAAGTTGGATATCCTGTCACCATTTGTAAGAATTAAATCTAATATTGAGTCTTTGAGAGTGGGCTCCCTCACCAATTGCTTGAGAGATGCTCCATGTAAAGAATTAAAAAATTTACCACTTGTAGCTGAACTTGCAAAAGACCCCTTCCAATTTACATCAGGTAAATTAAAGTATCCCATGATTATGACTTCTCCCTTTAAAGCCATTTTAGTGATGTCCAACAATAGGTTCCTGTCCAAATCCTGCCCCTGGCCTGGTGGTCTATAGATCACCCCAATGCGAATAACATCCTTCTCCCCGGTTTCTATGGTGACCCTAAGGGCCTCAGTTTTGTCTTCAATATTTTGTATTAAAGTAGCATTTATGCTTTTTTCATACATTGCTACCCCTCCTCCTATTGTTCCCATTCCATCCTTCCTAAATAAATTGTATCCTGGTATAGCTATGTTCCAGTCATGGTTCTCATTGCACCATGACTCTGTAAATGCCACAATATCCAGGTTATCCCTTGTCATTATCGCAATTAGCTCTGGAATTTTGTCTCCTAAGCTTCTAGCAGTTGCGCACATAGCTTTATGAATTTTGTTTGTGCATCTGTTAGACCACTTCTTAAAAAACCTAATTTAGATCCCGACTGCATGTCCAACTACAGACCGGTATCAAACCTTCCTTTCCTAGGAAAGGTTATTGAGAAAGTGGTTGCAAATCAACTGGAAACTCGCCTGACAACCCATGATATTTATGATCCATTTCAATCAGGATTCAGGAGAAGACATAGCACTGAAACAGCCCTGGTGTGTGTGTTAAATGATCTTCTGATGGCAAAAGACAGAGGTGACTGTTCAATATTAATCCTTCTGGATCTCTCGGCAGCATTTGATACCGTGGACCACGGGCTTCTGATTGAGCGACTGATACACTTCTGTGGTCTGGATGGCACAGTCCTAAACTGGTTCAAATCATTTCTCACAGGCAGGTCACAGAGAGTATCATCTGGATTATACTCATCACCACCAGTGCCATTGCCATGTGGTGTCCCACAAGGTTCTATACTATCCCCCATGCTTTTTGCAGTATACATGCTCCCATTGGGCGAAATAATCAGGCGCCATGGCCTGGTCTACCACTGCTATGCAGATGATACACAACTGTACTTGTCCTTTGCTCCGGGCACTGATAACCCAGTAGCAACCCTGAATGGCTGTCTAGCTGAACTACAGGAGTGGATGAGCGCCAGTTGGCTGCGACTGAACCCGGATAAAACAGAGGTCCTTATAATACGACCGCAACATCAAAGGACAAGACTGCAGCATAGCCAACCAACTGGACTTACACTCGGGGATTCAGAATTACAGACCAGTGATCATGTGCGGAATCTTGGCGTTGTCCTGGATGATGGCTTGACACTTAAACATCAGATATCAGCCACAATCAAATCCTCATTCTTTCACCTGAGGAACATAGCCAGAATCAAGCACTTAATTCCCTCAGATGATATGCCAAAAGTCATACATGCATTTGTATCATCTCGATTAGACTACTGTAATGCCCTCTACCTTGGTCTACCAGCAAAAGAATTGCAACGCTTACAGCTGGTGCAAAACACAGCTGCCAGGCTGTTAACCAACCAGCCCCGTTCCAGCCACATAACACCCATCCTCTACTCCCTTCACTGGCTGCCTGTAAGATGGCGAATCCTCTTCAAGATTGGCTTACTGAGTTTCAAAGCATTACATGACCAAGGCCCAAGGTACCTGAAACAGCTTCTGATCCCATACTGCCCCACTCGATTACTGCGATCTGTAGATGAAGGACTTTTAGCAGTACCTAGAATCTACCGTAATTCATCTGGGGGTCGAGCTTTTAGTCATGCGGCTCCGACTCTATGGAACTCACTTCCCAGCACAGTGCGAGAGGCCCCAACTATAGAATCCTTCAAAAGTAGACTCAAGACTTTCCTGTTTACTCAAGCATTTCCATAGTATCTCTTTTAGTATCTTCATGTTTCTGTATTTTATGAAAAATGTACTTCATTATTTTTCTGTACTATATTATGCTGTGTATCTGTTAAGCGCCTTGAGTCCTATTGGAGAAAGAGCGCTATATAAATAAAATTATTATTATTATTATTATTATTATTATCTGTTATTAGTAGCCATGTCCAGACAGTACAAAATAAATGACAAGTTTAAAGTTGAAATGACCTGTTTGGTGATGTTGCTCCGTGTTATTTTTTTTTTTTTACTAATCAGGAATCATACTCTGTCCTTTACACCACGACTACCCCTCACTAAATAATTATACCGCTACACTGGAGGAATCCAGCCATAGGTGTGCTATATAGTGATGAGCGAGGTTCGGTTTTACTCGGTTCTCAAAACGGCATCTTATTGGCTATCCAAAACACGTGACATCCGTGAGCCAATAAGATGCCGTTTTGAGAACCGAGTAAAACCGAGTAAAACCGAATCCGCTCATCACTAGTGCTATAGGGACAATACCCCTATATTATACCGCTACACTGGAGGAATCCAGCCATAGGTGTGTTATAGGGACACTATCCCTATATTATACCGCTACAATGGAGGAATACAGCCATAGGTGTGTTATAGGGACAATACTCCTATATTATACTACTACACTGGCGATATAAGGGGTCATTCCGAGTTGATCGCTAGCTGAAATTGTTCGCTGCGCAGCGATGATAAAAAAAGGCACTTCTGCATATACGGCGCAATGCGCACGCGCGACATACTTACACAACGGCCAATGTAGTTTCACACAAGGTCTAGCGAAGCTTTTCAGTCGCACTGCTGGCCACAGAGTGATTGACAGGAAGTGGGCACTTCTGGGTGTCAACTAACCGTTTTCAGGGAGTGATCGGAAAAATGCAGTCGTGCCAGGGAAAACGCAGGCATGGCTGGGCGAACGCAGGGCGCGTTTGGGACGTCAAATCCGGAACTGAACAGTTTGAAGTGATCGCAAGCGCTGAGTAGGTCTGAAGCCACTCTGAAACAGCACTTTTTTTTTTTGTAGTCGCTCTGCGATCCTTTCGTTCGTACTTCCGCTAAGCTAAAATACACTCCCAGTGGGAGACGGCATAGCATTTGCACGGCTACTAAAAACTGCTAGCGAGCAAACAACTCGGAATGACCCCCATATACTGCAGTATTTCTGGTTCATTAGACCTATTCCCATATAAGATCAAGCGCTCCGCTGCGCTCTGTGTGTGGCTGTAATTACACAGTAGGTCACCTGATAGTCAGCGACTACTGTATCACCCAATGCCGCAAATAACATTCATTAAGGGACAAACAGAGAACAAATATGTCACAATATATAGCAAAATGGGAGAAACACGCACATACCTGTAATTCCCATGTCACGTGTCATACTGGTGACTGTATCCATGCAGACAGACTATCAGTGCCTGATGCTGAAGTGAGAGCAATGCAGGTAACTGGACAAAACATGCAGCCATACACGGGAGGGGACATACACCTCCCAACATGACCTCTCCAGGGAGGACACAATGCTCTGCTCCTGCACTTCCCTCATTACCATCACCTGTGCTGTACCCTAATACTGACCCAGTGCTATTACCTATGTCATACCTCCCAACATGACCTCTCCAGGAGGACACAATGTTCTGCTCCTGCTCTTCCCTCTTACTGTATGATTACCATCACCTGTGCTGTACCCTAATACTGACCCAGTGCTCATACCTATGTCATACCTCCCAACATGACCCTCTTCTCCAGGAGGACACAATGCTCTGCTTCTGGACTTCCCTCTTACTGTATCATACCTCCCAACATGACCCTCTCCAGGAGGACACAATGCTCTGCTGCTGCTCTTCCCTCTTACTGTACGATTACCATCACCTGTGCTGTACCCTAATACTGACCCAGTGCTCATACCTATGTCATACCTCCCAACATGACCCTCTCCAGGAAGACACAATGCTCTGCTCCTGCTCTTCCTCTTACTGTATGATCACCATCACCTGTGCTGTAATCCAATACTGACCCAGTGCTCATACCTATGTCATACCTCCCAACATGACCTCTCCAGGAGGACACAATGCTCTGCTCTTCCCTCTTACTGTATGATTACCATCACCTGTGCTGTACCCTAATACTGACCCAGTGCTCATACCTCCCAACATGACCCTCTCCAGGAGGACACAATGCTCTGCTCCTGCTCTTCCTCTTACTGTATGATCACCATCACCTGTGCTGTAATCTAATACTGACCCAGTGCTCATACCTAGGTCATACCTCCCAACATGACCTCTCCAGGAGGACACAATGCTCTGCTCTTCCCTCTTACTGTATGATTACCATCACCTGTGCTGTACCCTAATACTGACCCAGTGCTCATACCTATGTCATACCTCCCAACATGACCCTCTCCAGGAGGACACAATGCTCTGCTCCTGCTCTTTCCTCATACTGTATGATTACCATCACCTGTGCTGTACCCTAATACTGACCCAGTGCTCATACCTATGTCATACCTCCCAACACGACCTCTCCAGGAGGACACAATGCTCTGCTCCTGCTCTTCCCTCTTACTGTATGATTACCATCACCTGTGCTGTACCCTAATACTGACCCAGTGCTCATACCTGTGTCATACCTCCCAACATGACCTCTCCAGGAGGACACAATGCTCTGCTCCTGCTCTTCCCTCTTACTGTATGATTACCATCACCTGTGCTGTACCCTAATACTGACCCAGTGCTCATACCTATGTCATACCTCCCAACATGACCTCTCCAGGAGGACACAATGTTCTGCACCTGCTCTTCCCTCTTACTGTATGATTACAATCACCTGTGCTGTACCCTAATACTGACCCAGTGCTCATACCTATGTCATACCTCCCAACATGACCTCTCCAGGAGGACACAATGCTCTGCTCCTGCACTTCCCTCTTACTGTATGATTACCATCACCTGTGCTGTCCCCTAATACTGACCCAGTGCTCATACCTATGTCATACCTCCCAACATGACCTCTCCAGGAGGACACAATGCTCTGCTCCTGCTCTTCCCTCTTACTGTATGATTACCATCACCTGTGCTGTACCCTAATACTGACCCAGTGCTCATACCTATGTCATACCTCCCAACATGACCCTCTCCAGAAGGACACAATGCTCTGCTCCTGCTCTTCCCTCTTACTGTATGATTACCATCACCTGTGCTGTACCCTAATACTGACCCAGTGTTCATACCTATGTCATACCTCCCAACATGACCCTCTCCAGGAGGACCCAATGCTCTGCTCCTGCTCTTCCCTCTTACTGTATGATTACCATCACCTGTGCTATACCCTAATACTGACCCAGTGCTCATACCTATGTCATACCTCCCAACATGACCCTCTCCAGGAGGACACAATGCTCTGCTCCTGCACTGCCCTCTTACTGTATCAGACCTACCAACATGACCTCTCCAGGAAGGACACATGCTCTGCTTCTGGACTTTTAATGTATGATTACCATCACCTGTGCTGAACAGGTTACTGGATAAGAAAGGTGTTTCACGCCAGGTGCCGGCAATCATACAGTAAGATGGAAGTCCAGGAACAGAGCATTCTGTCCCTCCTGGGGAGGGTTATGTTAAGAGTTATGCATACATGTATTGTGCCTGCATGCAGGGTAAATACTGGCTGCTGCTGCATGTAGCCCACACATGCTGGGCAGCTCAATTAATGTTGAAAGTGCCGTCTTGTCGGAAAGATGGCAGTTTTCTACTTTTTCAGGTCGGAAGGAGCTCTGACCTATTCAATCCCCGGCTTTTTTCCCCGACAAGTCGGGGAATTCGACTTGTCGGAAAGCACGTGGATCGGCGGAATAGCCGCCGATCTGCGTGCATCTGTCGGAAACGGGGCCAAATCCGACAGGTTTCTGACCATCTCAATCATACTTCAAAAAAAGTCGGAGATGAGAGTGCTGAGAGGAGGAGACGGGAGAGCGCAGTGGGAAGATGGGGAGAGCAGCGGCTACAGCAGCGTAGCCGGAGGATGGGGCACCGCCACCGCTCACCGCAGCGTCAACCCAGCTCCAGCAAGCGGGACCTCGCTTGCTGGAGCCGGGAGGACGCTGCCGTGAGGTCCGTGAAGTCGGATTGAGATGGTCAGGAATGGCCAAATCCTGTCGAATCCATTCCAACAAATTCATGTCGGAATGGATCCGATTTTAATTGAATATACCGGATAGTCTCACACTGCAATGTAGCTCTGAGTTAGGACACACCCCTCCCACATCTGCTCTCTCTGCACCTGTTACACCTGTCCCCCCTTCCCTGCAGTGCAGGATGGTGTCACCCAGGTGCTCAGTTACTGGCTTTCTGTTGCTTAGCTCCCACCTCAGAATCAGCCCCTCCCCCTGTAATAGCCATGTTGCAAGTCAGTAAGGGTAAGATCAGGCCTGGCCAACCCGTAGCTCTCCAGCTGTTGTGAAACTACAAATCCCAGCATGCTCTGCCACAGATCTGATATTCGGGAATGCTGAAACTGGTACAGCATGCTGGGATATGTAGTTTCACAACAGTTGGAGAGCCACAGGTGGGGCAGGCCTGATAGATAATAAAAGAGGTGGGGGCAGCAGGACATAAGTCTGTGCTATGATTATATATCATGTTCTCAAATATATAAAATTATACAGTGCGAGATTACAATTAAATTATATGAATATTAAAAACAATTAAAAGCACAACAGTCACTTATTATATAAACCCGACCAGAGCAGCAAATGTTCATATGTCTAGTTCAGTCTGTAGGTCAATAGGTAACATTTGGGCGTTTGGGGGTGGTAAATGTCCGCTTTCTGGGAGTGTCAGGGAAAACGCCGGCGTTCCCAAGCGTTTTCAGGGTGGGTGTGCGACGTCAGCTCCGGCCCTGAACCGCCTGATTCTTTTGCACTGGAGGAGTAAGTCCTGGGCTATGCACTGACGGTTTTTCACTCTGTCTGGGCGGTGACTATCCAATCACAAACTTCTGCATATTCACAGAGTAGCGATCAGGCCTGAATTCCCCCCTTAGTGCGGTCTCGGTGATTGCAGGCTATTTGTGGAGTCAGTAATAGGCATTGAGCGCGATGCTGTCTATGTGACCGGGAGGCGGTGAGTGGTGGTTACTGCTGGCACTGAGATGTGAATAGTTACCATAGACAGCCCAACGCAGCTCAGGGAAATGTGACTACCAATGCCTGACGCGTTTCCCTGTGTTCACAGCTTCATCAGAGACAGAGTGAGGGTATGAACTATATAGATAATAGTATACAAACAATGCAAATGTCACAGTGACTATCTATATAGGTAGATGAAGGACAATGGAATTATGAGCAAGAACATCACAATAAACTCTCAGTGTGAATAATACTGGTGCAAATATATGTAGAATGATATAAACAGAAGTAACGCACCTCTATGTAAGACATATAACTGTACAGACAATAATATATAGCAACCACAGGACTCAGAGCTGAATGTAACCCTGGGATGACAGTCCCGAGTAGTCACTATATTCACCTCCTTGTGTTATTCCAGGATTCCGTACCCGCAGCGACCAGAGTAATGTCCCGGAGTCTGACAATGAAATGATCCCTCTCTCTGCTGATTATGATTACGATGACGTTGGTGCAGCTGGAGGAAGCCAGGATTAATGCAGGCTGATCCATATGATGAAACATCCATGGATGGAGAATTAAGCATCATCTATGTGAGGACGGACAGAACATCACATCTGATAATGCTGTACAGACTCCTGTAATATTATATGCTGCATTATAAGGACACTATACCGCGCTATCCTGACCACAGCCACATTGTATAGGTGCTATATCCCTCTAATAACATAAAGCAATGGAGGACAGTACAGTGTAAGTTACACTCAGTCAGATCACTGGCGGGTGATACAGATATGGTGAGATTAGGCTCTGAAGGGGTATCAGAAGATGTAATACACAGTATGAAGCTTTTACTCAAGCGCAATAAAATGTCCCCCCACGTCTGTGTCTTGTTATTCTGTGACTGGTGTAACGTCAGTACCCCCGCACCCCTCCGGTGCTGTATGGTGACTGGAGAAAGATAACACAGCTGCATGTTCCTGTGTTATAGAGAAGATCACGGTGTCTTATTGTATGTGTAAGATTGGTACATTCACCAAGTTATCACCGGTATAGTTACCGAATGGCACTACAAGGACCAGTGTGGGGAGAGAGTGATGCCGGGAACTCAGATAGTATTACAGGGAGACAATCAGCTTACTCAGGAATATCTGTAATGGGAAACATCATTATTAGTACAGAACTATATACACTGTATCTCCCCAAAGGATGAGCAGCAGACCTCACTCATAGGTGTCCAGCACTGCGGAGGTGCTACAGGCACAGGCTGAATATTCAGTTTATTAATAGCAATTAAGTAATAATACTGGGGGGAAGTATAGGTGACTAATTGTATTACTTATTAAGCTATGTATATAGCTACATAAATAATACAATTATTACGGCACATATCTAGAGATAGAATGAAGTTTCTCTATATATACAATGTACAATGAGGGCTGCAGGAATGTGTAAGGGGAAATGCAGACGGTGGAGAACCACAAACAAACAACAGCTTGGCGCTAATTGCTAAATGGATGGTGTGTGCATAAATTACTAAAAAAGAACACTCTTGGTTTAGATAGCAGCTGTTAAAAAGGGAAAGTACACTACCCTCTAACTAAGACAACCAAACAAACAAAAAATAACAGCGCTGATCTAAAGCATATGTGTACTTTTATTATAGGCAATTTAAAAACAATTTATACATATAAATACCATATCCTAGGTACCGATTAATTCTGCAAGCACGGAATAGTCAGCATAATTAATACTGTACACTCTTAAAGAGAATAGGTGAAAATTTAAACCATAAAATAGTTAATCATATCTCATGAGTGTAATCACTCTAGCCTGACAGTCTCTTCCAGCAGTAATAGAATAACTTGGTATAGATCAGTCAATTAGTAGCAGCTGTTAGTAGTTTTAACAATTTCCACTGAGACAGATTTAGCAGTGGATTCCGCAGTTCAAATTGAGCAATGATAAATTGATGCTTATAAAATTGAGCTATCAGAAATCAGTGAGAATGTCCGTACAGCTATTGCATACAACCTGTCTTAGAGGTTAAAATTTAACCCTTGTGGTCCGATGTATTGGTATCTCCCGACTCCTGGTGCATAAATGTCCGTTTATATGGGTCTTATCCGGAGTATTATCTCTGAGGAAGCCGCTGAACAAGTGACAGGCGGAGAAACGCGTAAGAGCCATTCACCTTAACCGGTACCGGTTACTCAAGCCTGCTTAAGCCTACTTCACCTGCTCTAAATTGGACCCTTGTTTGGACACTCCGGATAAGACCCATATAAACGGACATTTATGCACCAGGAGTCGGGAGATACCAATACATCGGACCACAAGGGTTAAATTTTAACCTCTAAGACAGGTTGTATGCAATAGCTGTACGGACATTCTCACTGATTTCTGATAGCTCAATTTTATAAGCATCAATTTATCATTGCTCAATTTGAACTGCGGAATCCACTGCTAAATCTGTCTCAGTGGAAATTGTTAAAACTACTAACAGCTGCTACTAATTGACTGATCTATACCAAGTTATTCTATTACTGCTGGAAGAGACTGTCAGGCTAGAGTGATTACACTCATGAGATATGATTAACTATTTTATGGTTTAAATTTTCACCTATTCTCTTTAAGAGTGTACAGTATTAATTATGCTGACTATTCCGTGCTTGCAGAATTAATCGGTACCTAGGATATGGTATTTATATGTATAAATTGTTTTTAAATTGCCTATAATAAAAGTACACAGACGGTGGAGAAGTCAGAGATTTCTTTACACTTTTCATGTATCTAAAGGGATACTTCAGACTGCAGTGGCTGCGATCACAGTCTGAATTACTTTGTAAAGTGCACATGCACCGAAAAGGGGGTGTGGTCTATTGAAAAGGGCATGGCCTCGCGTGAATGACGCGATCGCGGGCCACGCCTCCAATTTTCGTCACAGTGGGGGCATGGCCAGCGCTCTGTCTCACTGGAATAGACGCTGTGCGCATAGCGTCTATTGACGGTTGCTCTGAACTGAGCAGAGCAGCGAGTGCAGGAGCCTCCCAACTGGCTCTCCCACCACGGGACACTGCGGCCAGCGGGAGGGACAGCGGGACAGACCCAAAAAAACGGGACTGTCCCGCAAAAATCGGGAAAGCTGGGAGGTATGTAATCAGGGGAGCTCATGTCCTACAAGAGGCGCTAATGAGCTGACAGACCCACATGGAGATGAGCGCTAGTGTACACTTGCAGTGCTAGCGAGATATACTGGGGATTATATTAAAATAAGATTTTACTCACCGGTAAATCTATTTCTCGTAGTCCGTAGTGGATGCTGGGACTCCGTAAGGACCATGGGGAATAGCGGCTCCGCAGGAGACTGGGCACAACTAAAGAAAGCTTTAGGACTACCTGGTGTGCACTGGCTCCTCCCACTATGACCCTCCTCCAAGCCTCAGTTAGGATACTGTGCCCGGAAGAGCTGACACAATAAGGAAGGATTTTGAATCCCGGGTAAGACTCATACCAGCCACACCAATCACACCGTACAACTCGTGATACTATACCCAGTTAACAGTATGAAATATAACAGAGCCTCTCAACAGATGGCTCAACAATAACCCTTTAGTTAGGCAATAACGACATACAAGTATTGCAGACAATCCGCACTTGGGATGGGCGCCCAGCATCCACTACGGACTACGAGAAATAGATTTACCGGTGAGTAAAATCTTATTTTCTCTGACGTCCTAAGTGGATGCTGGGACTCCGTAAGGACCATGGGGATTATACCAAAGCTCCCAAACGAGCGGGAGAGTGCGGATGACTCTGCAGCACCGAATGAGCAAACCCTAGGTCCTCCTCAGCCAGGGTATCAAACTTGTAGACTCTTGCAAAAATGTTTGAACCCGACCAAGTAACAGCTCGGCAAATTTGTAAAGCCGAGACCCCTCGGGCAGCCGCCCAAGAAGAGCCCACTTTCCTCGTGGAATGGGCTTTTACAGACTTAGGGTGCGGCAGTCCAGCCGCAGAATGTGCAAGTTGAATCGTGCTACAGATCCAGCGAGCAATAGTCTGCTTAGAAGCAGGAGCACCAAGCTTGTTGGGTGCATACAGGATAAATAGCGAGTCAGTTTTCCTGACTCCAGCCGTCCTGGAAACATATACTTTTCAGGGCCCTGACTACGTCCAGTAACTTGGAATCCTCCAAGTCCCAAGTAGCCGCAGGCACCACAATAGGTTGGTTCACATGAAAAACTGATACCACCTTAGGAAGGAATTGGGAACGAGTCCTCAATTCCGCCTTATCCATATAAAAAATCAGATAAGGGCTTTTGCATGACAAAGCCGCCAATTCTGATACACGCCTGGCCGACGCCAAGGCCAACAGCATGACCACTTTCCACGTGAGGTATTGTAGCTCCACGGATGTAAGTGGCTCAACCCAATGCGACTTCAGGAAATCCAACACCACGTTGAGATCCCACGGTGCCACTGGAGGCACAAACAGGGGCTGACTATGCAGCACTCCCTTAACAAAAGTCTGAACTTCAGGCAGTGAATCCAGTTCTATTTTGGAAGAAAATCGATAGAGCCGAAATCTGGACCTTAATGGAACCCAATTTTAGGCCCATAGTCACCCCTGACTGCAGGAAGTGCAGAAATCGACCTAGCTGAAATTCCTCCTTTGGGGCCTTCCTGGCCTCACAGCACGCAACATATTTCCGCCATAAGCGGTGATAATGGTTTGCGTTCACTTCTTTCCTAGCTTTAATTAGCGTAGGGATAACTTCCTCCGGAATGCCCTTTTCCTTCAGGATCCGGCGTTCAACCGCCATGCCGTCAAACGCAGCCGCGGTACGTCTTAGAACAGACAGGCCCCCTGCTGCAGCAGGTCCTGTCTGAGCGGCAGAGGCCATGAGTCCTCTGAGATCAATTCTTAGAGTTCCGGGTACCAAGCTCTTCTTGGCCAATCCGGAACAATGAGTATAGTTCTTACTCCTCTCCTTCTTATTATTCTCATTACCCTGGGTAAGAGAGGCAGAGAAGGGAACACATACACCGACTGGTACACCCACGGTGTTACCAGAGCGTCCACAGCTATCGCCTGAGGGTCCCTTGACCTGGCGCAATATCTTTGTAGCTTTTTGTTGAGGTGGGACGCCATCACATCCACCTGTGGCCTTTCCCAACGGTGTACAATCATTTGGAAGACTTCTGGATGAAGTCCCCACTCTCCCGGGTGGAGGTAGTGTCTGCTGAGAAAGTCTGCTTCCCAGTTGTCCACTCCGGGAATGAACACTGCTGACAGTGCTAACACATGATTTTCCGCCCATCGGAGAATCCTTGTGGCTTCTGCCATCGCCATCCTGCTTCTTGTGCCGCCCTGTTGGCTTACATGAGCGACCGCCGTGATGTTGTCTGACCAGATCAGCACCGGCCAGTGTTGAAGCAGGGGTCTAGCCTGACTTAGGGCATTGTAAATGGCCCTTAGTTCCAGAATATTTATGTGTAGGGAAGTCTCCTGACTTTTCCATAGTCCTTGGAAGTTTCTTCCCTGTGTGACTGCCCCCCAGCCTCGAAGGCTGGCATCCGTGGTCACCAGGACCCAGTCCTGTATGCCGAATCAGCGGCCCCCTAGAAGATGAGCACTCTGCAGCCACCACAACAGCGACACCCTGGCCCTTGGAGACAGGGTTATCCGCCGATGCATCTGAAGATGCGACCCGGACCACTTGCCCAACAGATCCCACTGGAAGATCTTTGCATGGGACCTGGCGAATGGAATTTCTTCGTAAGAAGCTACCATCTTTCCCAGGGCTCGCGTGCATTGATGCACCGACACCTGTATTTGTATTAGGAGGCCTCTGACTAGAGACGACAACTCCTTGGACTTCTCCTCCGGGAGAAACCCTTTTTATCCTGTTCTGTGTCCAGAACCATACCCAGGAACAGTAGACGCGTCGTAGGAACCAGCTGCGACTTTGGAATATTCAGAATCCAGCCGTGCTGTTGTAGCACTTCCCGAGATAGTGCTACTCCGACGAACAACTGCTCCCTGGACCTCGCCTTTATAAGGAGATCGTCCAAGTACGGGATAATTATTTCGGCCATTACCTTGGTAAATACCCTCGGTGCCGGGGACAGACCAACGGCAACGTCTGGAATTGGTAATGACCATCCTTTACCACAATTTTGAGGTACTCCTGGTGAAGAGGGTAAATAGGGACATGCAGGTAAGCATCCTTGATGTCCAGTGATACCATGAAATTCTCCAGGCTTGCAATAATCGCCCTGAGCGATTCCATTTTGAACTTGAACCTTCGTATATAAGTGTTCAAGGATTTCAATTTTAAAATGGGTCTCACCGAACCGTCTGGTTTCGGTACCACAACATTTTGGAATAGTAACCCCAGCCTTGTTGAAGGAGGGGTACCTTGATTTCACCTGCTGGAAGTACAGCTTGTGAATTGCCGCCAGTACTACCTCCCTTTCTCCAAGGGCAGCAGGCAAGGCTGATATGAGGTAACGGCGAGGGGGAGTCGCCTCGAACTCCAGCCTGTATCCCTGTGATACTACTTGCAGAACCTAGGGATCCACCTGTGGGCAAGCCCACTGGTCCTTGAAGTTCCCGAGACGCACCCCCACCGCACCTGTCTCCACCTGTGGAGCCCCAGCGTCATGCGGTGGACTCAGAGGAAGCGGGGGAAGCTTTTTGATCCTGGGAACTGGCTGTCTGGTGCAGCTTTTTCCTTCTTCCCTTGTCTCTGTGCAGAAAGGAAGCGCCTTTGACCCGCTTGCTTTTCTGAAGCCGAAAGGACTGTACCTGAAAATACGGTGCTTTCTTAGGCTGTGAGGAAACCTGAGGTAAAAAATTTTCTTCCCAGCTGTTGCTGTGTATACGAGGTCCCAGAGACCATCGCCAAACAATTCCTAACCCTTATAAGGCAGAATCTCCATGTGCCTTTTAAAGGCAGCATCACCTGTCCACTGCCGGGTCTCTAATACCCTCCTGGCAGAATGGACATTGCATTAATTCTGGATGCCAGCCGGCAAATATCCCTCTGTGCATCCTTCATATATAAGACGACGTCTTTAATATGCTCTATGTTAGCAAAATATTATCCCTGTCTAGTGTATTAATATTATCTGACAGGGTATCAGACCACGCTGCAGTAGCACTATGTATGCTGAGGCAAATGCAGGTCTCAGTATAGTACCTGAGTGTGTATATACAGTCTTCAGGATAGCCTCCTGCTTTTTATCAGCAGGCTCCTTCAAAGTGGCCGTATCCTAAGACGGCAGTGCCACCTTTTTTGACAAACGTGTGAGCGCCTTATCCACCCTAGGGGATATCTCCCAACGTGACCTATCCTCTGGCTGGAAAGGGTACGCCAGCAGTAACTTTTTAGAAATTACCATTTTCTTATCGGGGGAACCCAAGCTCTTTACACACTTCATTCATTCATCTGATGGGGGAACAAAACACTGGCTGCTTTTTCTCCCCAAACATAAAACCCCTTTTATGTGGTACATGGGTTCATGTCAGAAATGTGTAACACATTTTTCATTGCCGAGATCATGCAACGGATGTTCCTAGTGGATTGTGTATATGTCTCAACCTCGTCGACACTGGAGTCAGACTCCGTGCCGACATCTGTGTCTGCCATCTGAGGTAACGGGCGTTTTTCGAGCCCCTGATGGCCTTTGAGACGCCTGGGCAGGCGCGGGCTGAGAAGCCGGCTGTCCCACAGCTGTTACGTCATCCAGCCTTTTATGTAAGGAGTTGACATTGTCGGTTAATACCTTCCACCTATCCATCCACTCTGGTGTCGGCCCCACAGGGGGCGACATCCCATTTATCGGCCTCTGCTCCGTCTCCACGTAACCTTCCTCATCCAACATGTCGACACAGCCGTACCAACACACCGCACACACACAGGGAATGCTCTGACTGAGGACAGGACCCCACAAAGTCCTTTGGGGAGACAGAGAGAGAGTATGCCAGCACACACCAGAGCGCTATATAATGCAGGGATTAACACTATAACTGAGTGATTTTTCCCCCAATAGCTGCTTGTATACACATATTGCGCCTAAATTTAGTGCCCCCCCCCCTCTCTTTTTAACCCTTTGAGCCTGAAAACTACAGGGGAGAGCCTGGGGAGCTGTCTTCCAGCTGCACTGTGAAGAAAAAATGGCGCCAGTGTGCTGAGGGAGATAGCCCCGCCCCTTTTTCGGCGGACTTTTCTCCCGCTTTTTTATGGATTCTGGCAGGGGTAATTTATCACATATATAGCCCTGGGCCTATATATTGTGATAATTTGCCAGCCAAGGTGTATTATATTGCCATCAGGGCGCCCCCCCCCCAGCGCCCTGCACCCATCAGTGACCGGAGTGTGAGGTGTGCATGAGGAGCAATGGCGCACAGCTGCAGTGCTGTGCGCTACCTTGTTGAAGACAGAAGTCTTCTGCCGCCGATTTTCCGGAACACTTCTTGCTTCTGGCTCTGTAAGGGGGCCGGCGGCGCTGCTCCGGGACCGAACATCGAGGTCGGGTCCTGTGATCGATCCCTCTGGAGCTAATGGTGTCCAGTAGCCTAAGAAGCCCAAGCTACCACCAGTTAGGTAGGTTCGCTTCTTCTCCCCTTAGTCCCTCGCTGCAGTGAGTCTGTTGCCAGCAGATCTCACTGTAAAATAAAAAACCTAAAATATACTTTCTTTCTAGGAGCTCAGGAGAGCCCCTAGTGTGCATCCAGCTCAGCCGGGCACAAGATTCTAACTGAGGTCTGGAGGAGGGTCATAGTGGGAGGAGCCAGTGCACACCAGGTAGTCCTAAAGCTTTCTTTAGTTGTGCCCAGTCTCCTGCGGAGCCGCTATTCCCCATGGTCCTTACGGAGTCCCAGCATCCACTTAGGACGTCAGAGAAATATTGTTTATATTTCCATTTGCTCATTATGGTGACACAGAGATGGATACAATGTAGTATATTACACTTACAATAACGGAGTATACAAGTACTATAGGACTTTACTACGTCCCTGTGGTTTCCCTAGACAATCCTGCCTATAAACAGTTACTATACCCAGTACTACATAATAGTACCAATTCACATTACACCGCACAGCAGCGTCCGTCAGTCACATTACACCGCACAGCAGCGTCCGTCAGTCACATTACACCGCACAGCAGCGTCCGTCAGTCACATTACACCGCACAGCAGCGTCCGTCAGTCACATTACACCGCACAGCAGCGTCCGTCAGTCACATTATACCGCACAGCAGCGTCCGTCAGTCACATTACACAGCACAGCAGCGTCCGTCAGTCACATTACACAGCACAGCAGCGTCCGTCAGTCACATTACACAGCACAGCAGCGTCCGTCAGTCACATTACACAGCACAGCAGCGTCCGTCAGTCACATTACACCACACAGTAGTGTCTCTTATGCACATTATGCCACGTTAGAGCCCCTTACGCAGCAGTAGGTCCTCTGGCTCCCGACAAAGAAAGCCATCTTCTTTCCAATGCTATCCCCGAAGTCTTGCAGCCGTATCCTCCCACCAGATGCAAAGCTGGACGGAAGTCACTAGCAGGTTGCGGGGGCCGGGAGGCGGACAGTGAAAAAGAACCAAAAGGTGGAAAGTAGTGCTACCTAGGAGTCACCCTTAGTGTTTAACTAACTGGTCTGCACCCCCGGCAGCTACAAAAGCACCAGACGGTGTTCTGGCGTATAAACAAGTTACACAAAGTGAGTGTAGGCAGCGCTAGGGTTGTATGAATAAAGAGAGGGCTAGGGTTGTGCAGAGAACATTTAGAAAATACTATAGAGATGGATGGTGTGAGATAAAAGTGATACCATTTATTTATAAAATATAAAAGACCTTTAGTTAATAAACACATAGGCCCTCATTCCGAGTCGTTCGCTCGGTATTTTTCATCGCATCGCAGTGAAATTCCGCTTAGTGCGCATGCGCAATATTCGCACTGCGACTGCGCCAAGTATCTTTGCTATGAAGAAAGTATTTTTACTCACGGCTTTTTCATCGCTCCGGCGATCGTAATGTGATTGACAGGAAATGGGTGTTACTGGGCGGAAACACGGCGTTTTATGGGCGTGTGGCTGAAAACGCTACCGTTTCCGGAAAAAACGCAGGAGTGGCCGGAGAAACGGGGGAGTGGTTGGGCGAACGCTGGGTGTGTTTGTGACGTCAAACCAGGAACGACAAGCACTGAACTGATCGCACAGGCAGAGTAAGTCTGAAGCTACTCTAAAACTGCTAAGTAGTTTGTGATCGCAATATTGCGAATACATCGGTCGCAATTTTAAGATGCTAAGATACACTCCCAGTAGGCGGCGGCTTAGCGTGTGTAACTCTGCTAAATTCGCCTTGCGACCGATCAACTCGGAATGAGGGCCATAATTAAAAAACAAGCAAAAAAAAAAACGCATTGGCACTGTGAATGTATGATATTATATAAAATTGATCAATACAATAAGGTACGCTTGGAGTGATCTTATCCTGCTGACCTCTATATAAGAAAGCAAGTATCACCTTGAATGCAGGTGTATAACTGTGTCCCTTCTATAGTTAATCCCAAATCAGAGTGCATTAGAGCCTGATACCTGAATGAATGAGGATCCGTGTAGAAGGAAATAAGTAAATAGTCCTCGGCGTGTGCCCCGTGCTGATAAGGGGCCTCACTGGTGCCCTCTCCGCTAGAGGTCCTGTCCCCGGCAGCAGGGGGATGGCTCTGTACAATGGACACTATTCAGTAATGATTAAAGATTCTGCTTTATAGGAGAATCTGCAATCCTTTCAATCGCATGCTACCAGCCGCCCCCACTGTGATCACACCGCAATCGCATGCTACCAGCCGCCCCCACTGTGATCACACCGCAATCGCATGCTACCAGCCGCCCCCACTGTGATCACACCGCAATCGCAGAAACTCTGGAGTCCCACCACTATTTTTCCGATTGGAGCGGTTGCGTGTGACGACATGCAGGCACCCTGAAAACACCTCCAACACGCTGTTTCCCTGATGCCGCCCCAAAAATGCTCAGTCACAGCCCCCTGCAAATGCCTCTGCCTGTCAATAACAGTTAATGCAACTGGCCATGCGCAAGTGCAGTGCCGTCGCCGAGGGTGTTATTGCGGTCGCATTGATTAGCGATGCAACCAGAATAACCCATAATAGTTGGTATGGAGCCTGACAGCACTTCTCTGTGCGCCCGCTGTTCAATGCAGCGGAGTGCCTGCCCACTCCCCTGCTGTGTATGCTGCGCCGCATGCCCTCCCACTCCCCTGCTGTGTATGCTGCGCCGCATGCCCTCCCACTCCCCTGCTGTGTATGCTGCGCCGCATGCCCTCCCACTCCCCTGCTGTGTATGCTGCGCCGCATGCCCTCCCACTCCCCTGCTGTGTATGCTGCGCCGCATGCCCTCCCACTCCCCTGCTGTGTACGCTGCGCCGAATGCCCTCCCACTCCCCTGCTGTGTACGCTGTGCCAAATGCCCTCCCGCTCCCCTGCCGTGTACGCTGCGCCGAATGCCCTGCCGCTCCCCTGCCGTGTATGCTGCGCCGCATGCCCTCCCGCTCCCCTGCTGTGTATGCTGCGCCGAATGCCCTCCCGCACCCCTGCTGTGTATGCTGCGCCGAATGCCCTCCCGCTCCCCTGCTGTGTATGCTGCGCCGAATGCCCTCCCGCTCCCCTGCTGTGTATGCACTCCGAATGCCCTCCCGCTCCCCTGCTGTGTATGCCGCGCCGAATGCCCTCCCGCTCCCCTGCTGTGTATGCCGCGCCGAATGCCCTCCCGCTCCCCTGCTGTGTATGCCGCGCCGAATGCCCTCCCACTCCCCCCCTGCTGTGTATGCCGCGCCGAATGCCCTCCCACTCCCCTGCTGTGTATGCTGCACCGAATGCCCTCCCACTCCCCTGCTGTGTATGCTGCACCGAATGCCCTCCCACTCCCCTGCTGTGTATGCTGCACCGAATGCCCTCCCACTCCCCTGCTGTGTATGCCACTCCGAATGCCCTCCCACTCCCCTGCTGTGTATGCCACTCCGAATGCCCTCCCACTCCCCTGCTGTGTATGCCACTCCGAATGCCCTCCCACTCCCCTGCTGTGTATGCCGCGCCGAATGCCCTCCCACTCCCCTGCTGTGTATGCTGCACCGAATGCCCTCCAGCTCCCCTGCTGTGCCAAATGCCCCCTCGATCTCCTGCTGTGTATGCCGCACCGAATGCCCTCCCGCTCCTCTGCTGTGCCGAATGCCCCCTCAATCCCCTGCTGTGCATGCCGCACCGAATGCCCTCCCGCTCCTCTGCTGTGCCTAATGCCCACCCACTCCCCTGCTGTGTATGCTGCGCCGAATGCTCTCCCGCTCCGCTGCTGTGTATGCCGCACCAAATGCCCTCCTGCTCCTCTGCTGTGCCGAATGCCCTCCCGCTCCCCTGCTGTGTATGCCGTGCCGAATGCCCTCCCGCTCCCCTGCTGTGTATGCCGCGCCGAATGCCCTCCCGCTCCCCTGCTGTGTATGCTGCGCTGAATGCCCTCCCGCTCCCCTGCTGTGTATGCTGCGCCGAATGCCCTCCCGCTCCCCTGCTGTGTATGCTGCGCCGAATGCCCTCCCACTCCCCTGCTGTGTATGCCGCGCCGAATGCCCTCCCACTCCCCTGCTGTGTATGCCACTCCGAATGCCCTCCCGCTCCCCTGCTGTGTATGCTGCGCCGAATGCCCTCCCGCTCCCCTGCTGTGTATGCCACTCCGAATGCCCTCCCGCTCCCCTGCTGTGTATGCTGCGCCGAATGCCCTCCCGCTCCCCTGCTGTGTATGCCACTCCGAATGCCCTCCCGCTCCCCTGCTGTGTATGCCGCGCCGAATGCCCTCCCACTCCCCTGCTGTGTATGCTGCGCCGCATGCCCTCCCACTCCCCTGCTGTGTATGCTGCGCCGAATGCCCTCCCACTCCCCTGCTGTGTATGCCGCGCCGAATGCCCTCCCACTCCCCTGCTGTGTATGCTGCACCGAATGCCCTCCCGCTCCCCTGCTGTGTATGCTGTGCTGCATGCCCTCCCACTCCCCTGCTGTGTATGCTGCGCCGCATGCCCTCCCACTCCCCTGCTGTGTATGCCGCGCCGAATGCCCTCCCACTCCCCTGCTGTGTATGCTGCACCGAATGCTCTCCCGCTCCCCTGCTGTATATGCCGCGCCGAATGCTTATTGTAAGACACTGTATCAGTATACACAGCTGTGTGATCCTTAATAAGGGAACTGGAGGTTGTTTTGTTCTGTTCTTTATACAATCACACTGACACATTCTGTTTCTCACTCGCATGCCCATAGAGGCAGTGGCGTCAGAATGAGGGTGCGGGGGGTGTGGCCCGCACCCAGGTGTCACCCTCTGGGGGCGTTACACCAAAATGCCTAATTTTCTACAGTGACAGGAGCCGGGTGCTGCAGTGTGGCATTCTTCCGCAGCACCCGGAGGAGGAGCCGACACTGCAGGTTCTGGTCTCTGAGGCACTCCAGCACCTCTGGAGGGCCGCCCCCAGAGTGATGTCACCGGGATTCCCGCTGAGGCCTCGTCCCTCCGTCGTATTAAGGGTGTAATGGGCCCAACACACTGATAGATCCATCGCCGAACTGCTCGATGACGGATATGGCCGACGGGCGACCCGGGCGGCTGGGGGGGCAGTGACGGGGGGAGTGAAGAAACTTAACTTACCCCGTCGCCAGGCTCCATAACAGTGCAGGCAAATGTGGACGATCTCATCCATATTGGACTGCATGCACAAGCGACGGGGCACCAGCGTTGAACGAGCGCGGGGCCACACATCGTTCATCGCTGGAGCCTCCACACTGAAAGACATGAACGGTATCTCGTTCATTAATGAACAAGATCGTTCATATCTTTCAGTATTATCACCCAGTGTGTAGGGCCCATTACAGAGTGCGAAGCAGGTGTTACCAGGCCCAGTGACGCCTCTGCATAAAGGTATCTGTATATTCACACTTACATCGAATGATCCAGCCTTCAGAATCTCACTCACATTTGTCAATGACACATTAATTATGTGGCTCATTCCCATAAAGGTTTCCTTGTCCAACTTCACAGCAGAATGATGTATAAACCTTCTTCCCAGTATACGTGACCCAAAATCTATATATTCAGAGAAATGTAGTCATCGTACTCATCCACATGCAAAACCAGGTAATCCATAATAAACTGCAACCACAGAACGGTTGGATAGTACGTAAGAGAACAGAATACCCGCAGGCAGATGGAATTGCTGTGTGTGTGTGTGTGTCGTCCCCCCCCCCCGTGCTGCAGGTAACAGACCTGACAGGTGGATCACAGCTTGTCCACTCAGCTCAGTATTCCGGGGGGCACCTTACTTACATCCATATCTGCAGCCACAATACCACTGGCAGAAGTACCAGAGAGAATGGAGTCACCTCGGGCACCTGTCCTTCTCCATTACCTCTGCTGCACCCCAGTCTCTGCGCACCAGCCACTTACATTGGGCAGCGCTGCTTAACGCCATCATTCTAGAAGGAAATAAACCATTATCTCAGTGGAGGGGAATGTCGGCAGCATCAGGCAGTGCGCCCACCTCCTGACAGCCCTGCTGCCCGTCTCCCGAAGCCCACCCTAACATGCGCAGCAGCTCATGCAGTTTAGGTGAGGAGCAGCGTGGGGAGCAACAGGTGACACGGACGGTGGAGAGTGCCGGGGCGGTGACAGACTGCAGGCTGTAGTACAGCGCAGGAGGCCACACAATGGCTTAGCATGATGTGAGGAAGCGGTAACACCAAATAAGTCACTTTGTTCACTGTTTGGGACACTGGCTGTGTGTGTATATATATATATAAGTGGATGTGTGCATATATGTGGTTGTGTGTGTATATATAAGTGGATGTGTGTATATATATATGTGGCAGTGTGTCTATATAAGTGGATGTGTGTATATATGTGGCCGTGTGTGTGTATATAAGTGGATGTGTGCATATATGTGGTTGTGTGTGTGTATATAAGTGGATGTGTGTATATATGTGGCCGTGTGTGTGTATATAAGTGGATGTGTGCATATATGTTGTTGTGTGTGTCTATATGTGGCTGTATGCAAATATAAGTAGATGTGAGAATATACGTTGATGTGTGTATATATGTGGCAGTGTGTCTATATAAATGGATGTGTGTATATATGTGGCTGTGTGTGAATATAAGTAGATGTGTGAATATACGTGGATGTGTGTAAACATACCCCCAATATGACCCTCCCAGGAGGGACAGAAAGCTCTGCTTCTGGAACTCTCTCTTAATATATGATTGATGGCACCTGTTTGGAACAGGTTAGTGGATAAGAAAGGTGTTTCAGCACAGGTTCTGACAATCAGGGAACTCAAGGAGCAGAGCTTTCTGTCCCTCCTGGAGAGGGTTATGTTGGGAGGTATGGTGTATATATGTGGCTGTGAGTGTATACAAGTGGATGTTTGTATATAAGTGGATGTGTGTATATAAGTGGCTGTGTGTTTATATAAGTGGATGTGTTTATATATGTGGCTTTGTGTGTATATAAGTGGATGTGTGTATATATCTGGCTGTGTGTATATAAGTAGGTGTGTGTGTATATATGTGGCTGTGTGTATATAGGTGGATGTGTGTATATATCTGGCTGTGTGTATATAAGTGGCTGTGTGTATTTAAGTGGATGTGTGTATATAAGTGGATGTGTGTGTATATAAGTGGATGTGTGTGTATATAAGTGGATGTGTGTGTATATGTGGCTGTGTGTGTATATGTGGCTGTGTGTGTATATAAGTGGATGTGTGTGTATATACATGGCTGTGTGAGATAAGTGGCTGTGTGTATATATGTGGCTGTGTGTATATAAGTGGATGTGTGTATATAAGTGGATGTGTGTGGCAGTGTATATATAAGTGGATGTGTGTAAATAGGTGCCTGTGTGTGTATATGTGGCTGTATCTAAGTGGATGTGTTAATAAATGTGGCTGTGTGCATATAATTGGATGTGTGTATATATGTGACTGTGTGTGTATATAAGTGGATGTGTGTATATATGTGGATGTGTGTATATAAGTGGATGTGTGTGTATATAGGTGGCTGTGTGTATATGTAAGTGGATGTGTGTATATATAAGTGGATGTGTATATATGTGGCTGTGTGTGTATATAAGTGGCTGTGTGTGTATATAAGTGGATGTGTGTATTTATGTGGCTGTGTGTATATATGTGGCTGTGCGTATATAATAGCAGCAGCTATTCATCATTTTATGGGATTGAATTAAAACCTCTCACATGGAGATGTGATCTCACGCTGTTCTGTGATAACCTATGGATTTGGTGTAATTTAGGAACACCTCGGGTGACAGTAATGGGGCCAGGGTTTTATTTCACCCGAGCAATTACCTGTATGCTTTACAGATCATTTCTTACATGCCATTAAGGGGAGGGGATGATAGGTATGACCATACACCCCTGCACAGTATTGTATATGAGCAGTAGATCCCAAACGCAGCATATAATTCCCTACAAGAGCCTACTGTATAATAGCACCTGCTATTATAGGACGGAGCACAGGGTCACTGCGGATGGACTATCCCAGGCCTCACCCTCCAGGTCAGTCCTACCCTGTACAGGATACCAAACAGATTAACTCATAAAAGTAATACTAATTAGAATAAATAAAAGCACACGTAGCCATACACACTGACAGGACACACCTGTACACGTAGCCATACACACTGACAGGACACACCTGTACACGTAGCCATACGTACTGATAGGACACACCTGTACACGTAGCCATACGCACTGACAGGACACACCTGTACACGTAGCCATACACACTGACAGGACACACATGTACACGTAGCCATACACACTGACAGGACACACCTGTACACGTAGCCATATACACTGACAGGGCACACCTGTACACGTAGCCATACGCACTGACAGGACACACCTGTACACGTAGCCATACACACTGACAGGACACACCTGTACACGTAGCCATATACACTGACAGGACACACCTGTACACGTAGCCATACACACTGACAGGGCACACCTGTACACGTAGCCATACACACTGACAGGACACACCTGTACACGTAGCCATACACACTGACAGGACACACTTGTAAACGTAGCCATATACACTGACAGGGCACACCTGTACACGTAGCCATATACACTGACAGGACACACCTGTACGCGTAGCCATAAACACAGACAGGACACACCTGTACACGTAGCCATACACACTGACTGGACACACCTGTACACGTAGCCATATACACTGAAAGGGCACCTGTACGTGTAGCCATACACACTGACAGGACACACCTGTACACGTAGCTATGCGCACTGACAGGGCACACCTGTACGCGTAGCCATACACACTGACAGGGTACACCTGTACGCGTAGCCATACACACTCACAGGACACACCTGTACACTGTGGACACACAGCTGTGCCATACTTGCCTACCTGACCCTCTCCATGAGGGAGAAAATGCTCTGTTCCTGGACTCTCCTGGTAATGTATGATTGCCATCACCTGTGGTGAGCTGGGTAATTGATAAGAAAGGTGTTTCACCACAGGTGATGGCAATCATACATTACCAGGAGAGTCCAGGAACAGAGCATTTTCTCCCTCATGGAGAGGGTCAGGTAGGCAAGTATGAGCTGTGCATAGAATAAATCCCCTCAGCAATAGCTGCTGCTCACACGTGATATAAATAGGACACCTCGTGCAGCAGCAGCAGCATCTCTGCCCGGGAGCAGGGTCAACACGTATGTACTGGGACAGTCCTCAGCATGCGGCGGCGGCCATTTTCCTATGGTCTCCCAGTACCATCTGCATAGTAATACCACGTGACGCTGCGGAGTCGTGGGCATGCACTCCCCCGGGCGCCA
Source organism: Pseudophryne corroboree (assembly GCF_028390025.1). Taxonomy (NCBI): domain Eukaryota; kingdom Metazoa; phylum Chordata; class Amphibia; order Anura; family Myobatrachidae; genus Pseudophryne; species Pseudophryne corroboree. The sequence goes on along the minus strand of NC_086455.1, from coordinate 4,701,451 downwards.
TGTTGGAAGCTGGAGAGCGGCTGTGACTCCTCCATGCTCTATAAGTACATCCGGGTCAGAGAGCCGGGCGGAGGTAATCTCTGGGTAGATGCTAGAATCAAGTGGGCTAAGGGACCTTTTCCGTAAGGGGGAGGACCGTAATCTCTGTGTGTGATAATGTTATTATTCTCCTCAGAGGGGGAAATATGAGGGCGGGTTATTATACAGTGCGGTATAACGGGGGATCCCCAGCGCCCCCTGTGTGTAATGTGACGTTATCATTATTATATAGGGGGAGGGGTCTGTATAGTGATATATAATGAGGTAATCTCCCAGCACACACTGTGTATGTGATATTATTATATAGGGGGAGGGGTCTGTATAGTGATATATAATGAGGGATAATCTCCCAGCACACACTGTGTATGTGATATTATTATATAGGGGGAGGGGTCTGTATAGTTATATATAATGAGGGATAAGCCTCCAGCACACACTGTGTATGTGATATTATTATATAGGGGAGGGGTCTGTATAGTGATATATAATGAGGGATAAGGCCCCAGCACACACTGTGTATGTGATATTATTATATAGGGGGAGGGGTCTGTATAGTGATATATAATGAGGGATAAGGCCCCAGCACACACTGTGTATGTGATATTATTATATAGGGGGAGGGGTGTGTATAGTGATATATAATGAGGGATAAGGCCCCAGCACACACTGTGTATGTGATATTATTATATAGAGGAGGGGTCTATATAGTGATATATAATGAGGGATAAGCCCCCAGCACACACTGTGTATGTGATATTATTATATAGGGGGGAGGGGTCTGTATAGTGATATATAATGAGGGATAATCTCCCAGCACACACTGTGTATGTTATATTATTATATAGAGGAGGGGTCTATATAGTGATATATAATGAGGGATAAGGTCCCAGCACACACTGTGTATGTGATATTATTATATATGGGGAGGAGTCTGTATAGTGATATATAATGAGGAATAATCTCCCAGCACACACTGTGTATGTGATATTATTATATAGGGGGAGGGGTCTGTATAGTGATATATAATGAGGGGTAAGCTCCCAGCACACACTGTGTATGTGATATTATTATATAGAGGAGGGGTCTATATAGTGATATATAATGAGGGATAAGCTCCCAGCATACACTGTGTATGTGATATTATTATATATGGGGAGGAGTCTGTATAGTGATATATAATGAGGGGTTATCTCCCAGCACACACTGTGTATGTGATATTATTATATATGGGGAGGGGTCTGTATAGTGATATATAATGAGGGATAAGCTCCCAGCACACACTGTGTATGTGATATTATTATATAGGAGAGTGGTCTGTATAGTGATATATAATGAGGGATAAGCCCCCAGCACACACTGTGTATGTGATATTATATAGGGGAGGGGTCTGTATAGTGATATATAATGAGGGGTAATCTTACTAATCTACCAGCACACACTGTATATGTGATATTATTATATAGAGGGAGGGGTCTGTATAGTGATATATAATGAGGGATAAGCTCCCAGCACACACTGCGTATGTGATATTATTATATAGAGGGAGGGGTCTGTATAGTGATATATAATGAGGGATAATCTCCCAGCACACACTGTGTATGTGATATTAGTATACAGGGGGAGGGGTCTGTATAGTGATATATAATGAGGGATAAGACCCCAGCACACACTGTGTATGTGATATTATTATATAGGAGGAGGGGTCTGTATAGTGATATATAATGAGGGATAAGCTCCCAGCACACACTGTGTATGTGATATTATTATATAGGGGGAGGGGTCTGTATAGTGATATATAATGAGGGATAAGCCCCCAGCACACACTGTGTATGTGATATTATATAGGGGGAGGAGTCTGTATAGTGATATATAATGAGGGATAAGCCCCCAGCACACACTGTGTATGTGATATTATTATATAGAGGAGAGGTCTGTATACTGATATATAATGAGGGATAATCTCCCAGCACACACTGTGTATGTGATATTATTATATAGGGGGAAGGGTCTGTATAGTGATATATAATGAGGGATAAGCCCCCAGCACACACTGTGTATGTGATAATATTATATAGAGGGAGGGTTCTGTATAGTGATATATAATGAGGGATAATCTCCCAGCACACACTGTGTATGTGATATTATTATATAGGGGAGGGGTCTGTATAGTGATATATAATGAGGGATAATCTCCCAGCACACACTGTGTATGTGATATTATTATATAGGGGAGGGGTCTGTATAGTGATATATAATGAGGGATAATCTCCCAGCACACACTGTGTATGTGATATTATTATATAGGGGAGGGGTCTGTATAGTGATATATAATGAGGGATAAGCTCCGAGCACACACTGTGTATGTGATATTATTATATAGGGGAGGGGTCTGTATAGTGATATATAATGAAGGATAAGCCCCCAGCACATACTGTGTATGTGATATTATATAGGGGAGAGGTCTGTATAGTGATATATAATGAGGGATAATCTCCCAGCATACACTGTGTATGTGATATTATATAGGGGAGGGGTCTGTATAGTGATATATAATGAATGATAATCCCCCAGCACACACTGTGTATGTGATATTATTATATAGGGGGAGGGGTCTGTATAGTGATATATAATGAGGGATAATCTCCCAGCACACACTGTGTATGTGATATTATTATATAGGGGGAGGGGTCTGTATAGTGATATATAATGAGGGGTAATCCCCCAGCACTCACACTATGTATGTGATATTATTATATAGGGGAGGGGTCTGTATAGTGATATATAATGAGGGGTAATCTCCCAGCACACACTGTGTATGTGATATTATTATATAGGGGAGGGGTCTGTATAGTGATATATAATGAGGGGTAATCTCCCAGCACACACTGTGTATGTGATATTATTATATAGGGGGAAGGGTCTGTATAGTGATATATAATGAGGGATAAGCCCCCAGCACACACTGTGTATGTGATAATATTATATAGAGGGAGGGTTCTGTATAGTGATATATAATGAGGGATAATCTCCCAGCACACACTGTGTATGTGATATTATTATATAGGGGAGGGGTCTGTATAGTGATATATAATGAGGGATAATCTCCCAGCACACACTGTGTATGTGATATTATTATATAGGGGAGGGGTCTGTATAGTGATATATAATGAGGGATAATCTCCCAGCACACACTGTGTATGTGATATTATTATATAGGGGAGGGGTCTGTATAGTGATATATAATGAGGGATAAGCTCCGAGCACACACTGTGTATGTGATATTATTATATAGGGGAGGGGTCTGTATAGTGATATATAATGAAGGATAAGCCCCCAGCACACACTGTGTATGTGATATTATATAGGGGAGAGGTCTGTATAGTGATATATAATGAGGGATAATCTCCCAGCATACACTGTGTATGTGATATTATATAGGGGAGGGGTCTGTATAGTGATATATAATGAATGATAATCCCCCAGCACACACTGTGTATGTGATATTATTATATAGGGGGAGGGGTCTGTATAGTGATATATAATGAGGGGTAATCCCCCAGCACTCACACTATGTATGTGATATTATTATATAGGGGAGGGGTCTGTATAGTGATATATAATGAGGGGTAATCTCCCAGCACACACTGTGTATGTGATATTATTATATAGGGGAGGGGTCTGTATAGTGATATATAATGAGGGATAAGCTCCCAGCACCCACACTGTGTATATGATATTATTATATAGGGGGAGGAGTCTGTATAGTGATATATAATAAGGGTTAATTTCCCAGCACACGCTGTGTATGTGATATTATTATATAGGGGGAGGGGTCTGTATAGTGATATATAATTAGGGGTAATCTCCCAGCACACACTGTGTATGTGATATTGTTATATAGGGGGAGGGGTCTGTATAGTGATATATAATGAGGGATAATCTCCCAGCACACACTGTATATGTGATATTATTATATAGGGGAGGGGTCTGTACAGTGATATATAATGAGGGATAAGCTCCCAGCACACACTGTGTATGTGATATTATTATATAGGGGGAGGGGGCTGTATAGTGATATATGAAGAGGAATATACTCTATGTTGATGATAATTAATTTTATATTTATTCTTAGACAATAATACAGTAATACAGGGACGTGACCGGGGAGGTGAGTTCTTATGGGAGCGTCACAGTGACATCACTCTTATCTCTAGTAATAATACAGGGACGTGACCGGGAGGTGAGGTCTTATGGGAGCGTCACAGTGACATCACTCTTATCTCTAGTAATAATACAGGGACGTGACCGGGGAGGTGAGTTCTTATGGGAGCGTCACAGTGACATCACTCTTATTTCTAGTAATAATTCAGGGAAGTGACCGGGGAGGTGAGGTATTATGGGAGCGTCACAGTGACGTCATTCTTATCTCTAGTAATAATACAGTAACGTGACCGGGGAGGTGAGATCTTATGGGAGCGTCACAGTGACGTCACTCTTATCACTAGTAATAATACAGGGACGTGACCGGGGAGGTGAGGTCTTATGGGAGCGTCACAGTGACATCACTCTTATCTCTAGTAATAATACAGGGACGTGACCGGGGAGGTGAGGTCTTATGGGAGCGTCACAGTGACATCACTCTTATCTCTAGTAATAATACAGGGACGTGACCGGGGAGGTGAGGTCTTATGGGAGCGTCACAGTGACATCACTCTTATCTCTAGTAATAATACAAGGACGTGACCGGGGAGGTGAGGTATTATGGGAGCGTCACAGTGACGTCATTCTTATCTCTAGTAATAATACAGTAACGTGACCGGGGAGGTGAGGTCTTATGGGAGCGTCACAGTGACATCACTCTTATCTCTAGTAATAATACAGGGACGTGACCGGGGAGGTGAGGTCTTATGGGAGCGTCACAGTGACATCACTCTTATCTCTAGTAATAATACAGTGACGTGACCGGGGAGGTGAGGTCTTATGGGAGCGTCACAGTGACATCACTCTTATCTCTAGTAATAATACAGGGACATGACCGGGGAGGTGAGGTCTTATGGGAGCGTTACAGTGACATCATTCTTATCTCTAGTAATAATACAGGGAAGTGACCGGGGAGGTGAGGTCTTATGGGAGCGTCACAGTGACATCACTCTTATCTCTAGTAATAATACAGGGACGTGACCGGGGAGGTGAGGTCTTATGGGAGCGTCACAGTGACATCATTCTTATCTCTAGTAATAATACAGGGACGTGACCGGGGAGGTGAGGTCTTATGGGAGCGTCACAGTGACATCACTCTTATCTCTAGTAATAATACAGTGACGTGACCGGGGAGGTGAGGTCTTATGGGAGCGTCACAGTGACATCACTCTTCTCTCTAGTAATAATACAGGGACGTGACCGGGGAGGTGAGGTCTTATGGGAGCGTCACAGTGACATCACTCTTATCTCTAGTAATAATACAGGGACGTGACCGGGGAGGTGAGGTCTTATGGGAGCGTCACAGTGACATCACTCTTATCTCTAGTAATAATACAGGGACATGACCGGGGAGGTGAGGTCTTATGGGAGCGTCACAGTGACATCACTCTTATCTCTAGTAATAATACAGGGACGTGACCGGGGAGGTGAGGTCTTATGGGAGCGTCACAGTGACATCACTCTTATCTCTAGTAATAATACAGGGACGTGACCGGGGAGGTGAGGTCTTATGGGAGCGTCACAGTGACATCACTCTTATCTCTAGTAATAATACAGGGACGTGACCGGGGAGGTGAGGTATTATGGGAGCGTCACAGTGACGTCATTCTTATCTCTAGTAATAATACAGGGACGTGACCGGGGAAGTGAGGTCTTATGGGAGCGTCACAGTGACATCACTCTTATCGCTAGTAATAATACAGGGACGTGACCGGGAACTGAGGTCTTATGGGAGCGTCACAGTGACATCACTCTTATCACTAGTAATAATACAGGGACGTGACCGGGGAGGTGAGGTCTTATGGGAGCGTCACAGTGACATCACTCTTATCTCTAGTAATAATACAGGGACGTGACCGGGGAGGTGAGGTCTTATGGGAGCGTCACAGTGACATCACTCTTATCTCTAGTAATAATACAGGGACGTGACCGGGGAGGTGAGATCTTATGGGAGCGTCACAGTGACATCACTCTTATCTCTAGTAATAATACAGGGACGTGACCGGGGAGGTGAGGTCTTATGGAAGCGTCACAGTGACATCACTCTTATCTCTAGTAATAATACAGGGACGTGACCGGGGAGGTGAGGTCTTATGGGAGCGTCACAGTGACATCACTCTTATCTCTAGTAATAATACAGGGACGTGACCGGGGAGGTGAGGTATTATGGGAGCGTCACAGTGACATCACTCTTATCTCTAGTAATAATACAGGGACGTGACCGGGGAGGTGAGGTCTTATGGGAGCGTCACAGTGACATCACTCTTATCTCTAGTAATAATACAGGGACGTGACCGGGGAGGTGAGGTCTTATGGGAGCGTCACAGTGACGTCACTCATCTCTAGTAATAATACAGGGACGTGACCGGGGAGGTGAGGTATTATGGGAGCGTCACAGTGACATCACTCTTATCTCTAGTAATAATACAGGGACGTGACCGGGGAGGTGAGGTATTATGGGAGCGTCACAGTGACATCACTCTTATCTCTAGTAATAATACAGGGACGTGACCGGGAAGGTGAGGTCTTATGGGAGCGTCACAGTGACATCACTCTTATCTCTAGTAATAATACAGGGACGTGACCGGGGAGGTGAGGTCTTATGGGAGCGTCACAGTGACATCACTCTTATCTGTAGTAATAATACAGGGACGTGACCGTGGAGGTGAGGTCTTATGGGAGCGTCACAGTGACATCACTCTTATCTCTAGTAATAATACAGGGACGTGACCGGGGAGGTGAGATCTTATGGGAGCGTCACAGTGACATCACTCTTATCTCTAGTAATAATTCAGGGACGTGACCGGGGAGGTGAGGTCTTATGGGAGCGTCACAGTGACATCACTCTTATCTCTAGTAATAATACAGGGACGTGACCGGGGAGATGAGGTCTTATGGGAGCGTCACAGTGACATCACTCTTATCTCTAGTAATAATACATGGACGTGACCGGGGAGGTGAGGTCTTATGGGAGCGTCACAGTGACATCACTCTTATCTCTAGTAATAATACAGGGACGTGACCGGGAGGTGAGGTCTTATGGGAGCGTCACAGTGACATCACTCTTATCTCTAGTAATAATACAGGGACGTGACCGGGGAGGTGAGGTCTTATGGGAGCGTCACAGTGACATCACTCTTATCTCTAGTAATAATACAAGGACGTGACCGGGGAGGTGAGGTCTTATGGGAGCGTCACAGTGACATCACTCTTATCTCTAGTAATAATACAGGGACGTGACCGGGGAGGTGAGGTCTTATGGGAGCGTCACAGTGACGTCACTCTTATCTCTAGTAATAATACAGGGACGTGACCGGGAAGTGAGGTCTTATGGGAGCGTCACAGTGACATCACTCTTATCTCTAGTAATAATACAGGGACGTGACCGGGGAGGTGAGGTCTTATGGGAGCGTCACAGTGACATCACTCTTATCTCTAGTAATAATACAGGGACGTGACCGGGGAGGTGAGGTCTTATGGGAGCGTCACAGTGACGTCATTCTTATCTCTAGTAATAATACAGGGAAGTGACCGGGAGGTGAGGTCTTATGGGAGCGTCACAGTGACATCACTCTTATCTCTAGTAATAATACAGGGACGTGACCGGGGAGGTGAGGTCTTATGGGAGCGTCACAGTGACATCACTCTTATCACTAGTAATAATACAGGGACGTGACCGGGGAGGTGAGATCTTATGGGAGCGTCACAGTGACATCACTCTTATCACTAGTAATAATACAGGGATGTGACCGGGGAGGTGAGGTCTTATGGGAGCGTCACAGTGACATCACTCTTATCTCTAGTAATAATACAGGGACGTGACCGGGGAGGTGAGGTCTTATGGGAGCGTCACAGTGACATCACTCTTATCTCTAGTAATAATACAGGGACGTGACCGGGGAGGTGAGGTCTTATGGGAGCATCACAGTGACATCACTCTTATCTCTAGTAATAATACAGGGACGTGACCGGGGAGGTGAGATTTTATGGGAGCGTCACAGTGACATCACTCTTATCTGTAGTAATAATACAGGGACATGACCGGGAGGTGAGATCTTATGGGAGCGTCACAGTGACATCACTCTTATCTCTAGTAATAATACAGGGACGTGACCGGGGAGGTGAGATCTTATGGGAGCGTCACAGTGACATCACTCTTATCTCTAGTAATAATACAGGGACGTGACCGGGGAGGTGAGATCTTATGGGAGCATCACATGACATCACTCTTCTCTCTAGTAATAATACAGGGACGTGACCGGGGAGGTGAGGTCTTATGGGAGCGTCACAGTGACATCATTCTTATCTCTAGTAATAATACAGGGACATGACCGGGAGGTGAGGTCTTATGGGAGCGTCACAGTGACATCACTCTTATCTCTAGTAATAATACAGGGACGTGACCGGGGAGGTGAGATCTTATGGGAGCGTCACAGTGACATCACTCTTATCTCTAGTAATAATACAGGGACGTGACCGGGGAGGTGAGGTCTTATGGGAGCGTCACAGTGACATCACTCTTATCTCTAGTAATAATACAGGGACGTGACCGGGGAGGTGAGATCTTATGGGAGCATCACATGACATCACTCTTATCTCTAGTAATAATACAGGGACGTGACCGGGAGGTGAGGTCTTATGGGAGCGTCACAGTGACATCACTCTTCTCTCTAGTAATAATACAGGGACGTGACCGGGGAGGTGAGGTCTTATGGGAGCGTCACAGTGACATCACTCTTATCACTAGTAATAATACAGGGACGTGACCGGGGAGGTGAGGTCTTATCTCTAGTAATAATACATGGACGTGACCGGGGAGGTGAGGTCTTATGGGAGCGTCACAGTGACATCACTCTTATCACTAGTAATAATACAGGGACGTGACCGGGGAGGTGAGGTCTTATCTCTAGTAATAATACATGGACGTGACCGGGAGGTGAGGTCTTATGGGAGCGTCACAGTGACATCACTCTTCTCTCTAGTAATAATACAGGGACGTGACCGGGGAGGTGAGGTCTTATGGGAGCGTCACAGTGACATCACTCTTATCACTAGTAATAATACAGGGACGTGACCGGGGAGGTGAGGTCTTATCTCTAGTAATAATACAGGGACGTGACCGGGGAGGTGAGGTCTTATGGGAGCGTCACAGTGACATCACTCTTATCTCTAGTAATAATACAGGGACGTGACCGGGGAGGTGAGGTCTTATGGGAGCGTCACAGTGACATCACTCTTATCTCTAGTAATAATACAGGGACGTGACCGGGGAGGTGAGGTCTTATGGGAGCGTCACAGTGACATCATTCTTATCTCTAGTAATAATACAGGGACGTGACCGGGGAGGTGAGGTCTTATCTCTAGTAATAATACAGGGACGTGACCGGGGAGGTGAGGTCTTATGGGAGCGTCACAGTGACATCACTCTTATCTCTAGTAATAATACAGGGACGTGACCGGGGAGGTGAGATCTTATGGGAGCGTCACAGTGACATCACTCTTATCACTAGTAATAATACAGGGACGTGACCGGGGAGGTGAGGTCTTATGGGAGCGTCACAGTGACATCACTCTTATCTCTAGTAATAATACAGGGACATGACCGGGGAGGTGAGGTCTTATGGGAGCGTCACAGTGACATCACTCTTATCACTAGTAATAATACAGGGACGTGACCGGGGAGGTGAGGTCTTATGGGAGCGTCACAGTGACATCACTCTTATCTCTAGTAATAATACAGGGACGTGACCGGGAGGTGAGGTCTTATGGGAGCGTCACAGTGACATCACTCTTATCTCTAGTAATAATACAGGGACGTGACCGGGGAGGTGAGGTCTTATGGGAGCGTCACAGTGACATCACTCTTCCTCTAGTAATAATACAGGGACGTGACCGGGGAGGTGAGGTCTTATGGGAGCGTCACAGTGACATCACTCTTATCTCTAGTAATAATACAGGGATGTGACCGGTGAGGTGAGGTCTTATGGGAGCGTCACAGTGACATCACTCTTATCTCTAGTAATAATACAGGGACGTGACCGGGGAGGTGAGGTCTTATGGGAGCGTCACAGTGACATCACTCTTATCTCTAGTAATAATACATGGACGTGACCGGGGAGGTGAGATCTTATGGGAGCGTCACAGTGACATCACTCTTATCTCTAGTAATAATACAGTGACGTGACCGGGGAGGTGAGGTCTTATGGAGCGTCACAGTGACATCATTCTTATCACTAGTAATAATACAGGGACGTGACCGGGGAGGTGAGGTCTTATGGGAGTGTCACAGTGACATCACTCTTATCTCTAGTAATAATACAGGGACGTGACCGGGGAGGTGAGATCTTATGGGAGCGTCACAGTGACATCACTCTTATCTCTAGTAATAATACAGGGACGTGACCGGGGAGGTGAGGTCTTATGGGAGCGTCACAGTGACATCACTCTTATCTCTAGTAATAATACAGGGACGTGACCGGGGAGGTGAGATCTTATGGGAGCGTCACAGTGACATCACTCTTATCACTAGTAATAATACAGGGACGTGACCGGGGAGGTGAGGTCTTATGGGAGCGTCACAGTGACATCACTCTTATCACTAGTAATAATACAGGGACGTGACCGGGGAGGTGAGGTCTTATGGGAGCGTCACAGTGACATCACTCTTATCTCTAGTAATAATACAGGGACGTGACCGGGGAGGTGAGGTCTTATGGGAGCGTCACAGTGACATCACTCTTATCTCTAGTAATAATACAGGGACGTGACCGGGGAGGTGAGATCTTATGGGAGCGTCACAGTGACATCACTCTTATCACTAGTAATAATACAGGGACGTGACCGGGGAGGTGAGGTCTTATGGGAGCGTCACAGTGACATCACTCTTATCACTAGTAATAATACAGGGACGTGACCGGGGAGGTGAGGTCTTATGGGAGCGTCACAGTGACATCACTCTTATCTCTAGTAATAATACAGGGACGTGACCGGGGAAGTGAGGTCTTATGGGAGCGTCACAGTGACGTCACTCTTATCTCTAGTAATAATACAGGGACGTGACCGGGGAGGTGAGGTCTTATGGGAGCGTCACAGTGACATCACTCTTATCTCTAGTAATAATACAGGGACATGACCGGGGAGGTGAGGTCTTATGGGAGCGTCACAGTGACATCACTCTTATCACTAGTAATAATACAGGGACGTGACCGGGGAGGTGAGGTCTTATGGGAGCGTCACAGTGACATCACTCTTATCTCTAGTAATAATACAGGGACGTGACCGGGAGGTGAGGTCTTATGGGAGCGTCACAGTGACATCACTCTTCCTCTAGTAATAATACAGGGACGTGACCGGGGAGGTGAGGTCTTATGGGAGCGTCACAGTGACATCACTCTTATCTCTAGTAATAATACAGGGACGTGACCGGGGAGGTGAGATCTTATGGGAGCGTCACAGTGGCATCACTCTTATCACTAGTAATAATACAGGGACGTGACCGGGAAGTGAGGTCTTATGGGAGCGTCACAGTGACATCACTCTTATCTCTAGCAATAATACAGGGACGTGATCGGAGAGGTGAGGTCTTATGGGAGCGTCACAGTGACATCACTCTTATCTCTAGTAATAATACAGGGACGTGACCGGGAAGTGAGGTCTTATGGGAGCGTCACAGTGACATCACTCTTATCTCTAGCAATAATACAGGGACGTGATCGGAGAGGTGAGGTCTTATGGGAGCGTCACAGTGACATCACTCTTATCACTAGTAATAATACAGGGACGTGACCGGGGAGGTGAGGTCTTATGGGAGTGTCACAGTGACATCACTCTTATCTCTAGTAATAATACAGGGACGTGACCGGGAAGTGAGGTCTTATGGGAGCGTCACAGTGACATCACTCTTATCTCTAGTAATAATACAGGGACGTGACCGGGGAGGTGAGGTCTTATGGGAGCGTCACAGTGACGTCACTCTTATCTCTAGTAATAATACAGGGACGTGACCGGGGAGGTGAGATCTTATGGGAGCGTCACAGTGACATCATTCTTATCTGTAGTAATAATACAGGGACGTGACCGGGGAGGTGAGATCTTATGGGAGCGTCACAGTGACATCACTCTTATCACTAGTAATAATACAGGGACGTGACCGGGAAGTGAGGTCTTATGGGAGCGTCACAGTGACATCACTCTTATCTCTAGTAATAATACAGGGACGTGACCGGGAAGTGAGGTCTTATGGGAGCGTCACAGTGACATCACTCTTATCTCTAGTAATAATACAGGGACGTGACCGGGGAGGTGAGGTCTTATGGGAGCGTTACAGTGACATCACTCTTATCTCTAGTAATAATACAGGGACGTGACCGGGGAGGTGAGATCTTATGGGAGCGTCACAGTGACATCACTCTTATCACTAGTAATAATACAGGGACGTGACCGGGAAGTGAGGTCTTATGGGAGCGTCACAGTGACATCACTCTTATCTCTAGTAATAATACAGGGACGTGACCGGGAAGTGAGGTCTTATGGGAGCGTCACAGTGACATCACTCTTCTCTCTAGTAATAATACAGGGACGTGACCGGGAAGTGAGGTCTTATGGGAGCGTCACAGTGACATCACTCTTCTCTCTAGTAATAATACAGGGACGTGACCGGGAAGTGAGGTCTTATGGGAGCGTCACAGTGACGTCACTCTTATCACTAGTAATAATACAGGGACGTGACCGGGGAGGTGAGGTCTTATGGGAGCGTCACAGTGACGTCACTCTTATCACTAGTAATAATACAGGGACGTGACCGGGGAGGTGAGGTCTTATGGGAGCGTCACAGTGACGTCACTCTTATCACTAGTAATAATACAGGGACATGACCGGGGAGGTGAGGTCTTATGGGAGCGTCACAGTGACATCACTCTTATCTCTAGTAATAATACAGGGATGTGACCGGGGAGGTGAGGTCTTATGGGAGTGTCACAGTGACATCACTCTTCTCTCTAGTAATAATACAGGGACGTGACCGGGGAGGTGAGGTCTTATGGGAGCGTCACAGTGACATCACTCTTATCTCTAGTAATAATACAGGGAGGTGACCGGGGAGGTGAGGTCTTATGGGAGTGTCACAGTGACATCACTCTTCTCTCTAGTAATAATACAGGGACGTGACCGGGGAGGTGAGGTCTTATGGGAGCGTCACAGTGACGTCACTCTTATCTCTAGTAATAATACAGGGAGGTGACCGGGGAGGTGAGGTCTTATGGGAGCGTCACAGTGACATCACTCTTATCTCTAGTAATAATACAGGGACGTGACCGGGGAGGTGAGGTCTTATGGGAGCGTCACAGTGACATCACTCTTATCTCTAGTAATAATACAGGGACATGACCGGGGAGGTGAGGTATTATGGGAGCGTCACAGTGACATCACTCTTATCTCTAGTAATAATACAGGGACGTGACCGGGGAGGTGAGGTCTTATGGGAGCGTCACAGTGACATCACTCTTATCTCTAGTAATAATACAGGGAGGTGACCGGGGAGGTGAGGTCTTATGGGAGTGTCACAGTGACATCACTCTTCTCTCTAGTAATAATACAGGGACGTGACCGGGGAGGTGAGGTCTTATGGGAGCGTCACAGTGACATCACTCTTATCTCTAGTAATAATACAGGGACGTGACCGGGGAGGTGAGGTCTTATGGGAGCGTCACAGTGACATCACTCTTCTCTCTAGTAATAATACAGGGACGTGACCGGGGAGGTGAGGTCTTATGGGAGCGTCACAGTGACATCACTCTTATCACTAGTAATAATACAGGGACGTGACCGGGGAGGTGAGGTCTTATGGGAACGTCACAGTGACATCACTCTTATCTCTAGTAATAATACAGGGACATGACCGGGGAGGTGAGGTCTTATGGGAGCGTCACAGTGACGTCACTCATCTCTAGTAATAATACAGGGACGTGACCGGGGAGGTGAGGTCTTATGGGAGCGTCACAGTGACATCACTCTTATCTCTAGTAATAATACAGGGACGTGACCGGGGAGGTGAGGTCTTATGGGAGCGTCACAGTGACGTCACTCTTATCTCTAGTAATAATACAGGGACGTGACCGGGGAAGTGAGGTCTTATGGGAGCGTCACAGTGACATCACTCTTATCTCTAGTAATAATACAGGGACGTGACCGGGGAGGTGAGGTCTTATGGGAGCGTCACAGTGACATCACTCTTATCTCTAGTAATAATACAGGGACGTGACCGGGGAGGTGAGGTCTTATGGGAGCGTCACAGTGACATCACTCTTATCTCTAGTAATAATACAGGGAGGTGACCGGGGAGGTGAGGTCTTATGGGAGCGTCACAGTGACATCATTCTTATCTCTAGTAATAATACAGGGAGGTGACCGGGGAGGTGAGGTCTTATGGGAGCGTCACAGTGACATCACTCTTATCTCTAGTAATAATACAGGGAGGTGACCGGGGAGGTGAGGTCTTATGGGAGCGTCACAGTGACATCACTCTTATCACTAGTAATAATACAGGGACGTGACCGGGGAGGTGAGGTCTTATGGGAGCGTCACAGTGACATCACTCTTATCTCTAGTAATAATACAGGGACGTGACCGGGAGGTGAGGTCTTATGGGAGCGTCACAGTGACATCACTCTTCTCTCTAGTAATAATACAGGGACGTGACCGGGAGGTGAGGTCTTATGGGAGCGTCACAGTGACATCACTCTTATCTCTAGTAATAATACAGGGACATGACCGGGGAGGTGAGGTCTTATAGGAGCGTCACAGTGACATCACTCTTATCTCTAGTAATAATACAGGGACGTGACCGGGGAGGTGAGATCTTATGGGAGCGTCACAGTGACATCACTCTTATCTCTAGTAATAATACAGGGACGTGACCGGGGAGGTGAGGTCTTATGGGAGTGTCACAGTGACATCACTCTTATCTCTAGTAATAATACAGGGACGTGACCGGGAGGTGAGGTCTTATGGGAGCGTCACAGTGACGTCACTCTTATCTCTAGTAATAATACAGGGACGTGACCGGGGAGGTGAGGTCTTATGGGAGCGTCACAGTGACATCACTCTTATCACTAGTAATAATACAGGGACGTGACCGGGGAGGTGAGGTCTTATGGGAGCGTCACAGTGACATCACTCTTATCTCTAGTAATAATACAGGGACGTGACCGGGGAGGTGAGGTCTTATGGGAGTGTCACAGTGACATCACTCTTATCTCTAGTAATAATACAGGGACATGACCGGGGAGGTGAGGTCTTATGGGAGCGTCACAGTGACATCACTCTTATCTCTAGTAATAATACAGGGACATGACCGGGGAGGTGAGGTCTTATGGGAGCGTCACAGTGACATCACTCTTATCTCTAGTAATAATACAGGGACATGACCGGGGAGGTGAGATCTTATGGGAGCGTCACAGTGGCGTCACTCTTATCTCTAGCAATAATACAGGGACGTGATCGGAGAGGTGAGGTCTTATGGGAGCGTCACAGTGACATCACTCTTATCACTAGTAATAATACAGGGACGTGACCGGGAAGTGAGGTCTTATGGGAGCGTCACAGTGACATCACTCTTATCTCTAGTAATAATACAGGGACGTGACCGGGAAGTGAGGTCTTATGGGAGCGTCACAGTGACATCACTCTTATCTCTAGTAATAATACAGGGACGTGACCGGGGAGGTGAGGTCTTATGGGAGCGTCACAGTGACGTCACTCTTATCTCTAGTAATAATACAGGGACGTGACCGGGGAGGTGAGGTCTTATGGGAGCGTCACAGTGACATCACTCTTATCTCTAGTAATAATACAGGGACGTGACCGGGGAAGTGAGATCTTATGGGAGCGTCACAGTGACATCACTCTTATCTCTAGTAATAATACAGGGACGTGACCGGGGAGGTGAGATCTTATGGGAGCGTCACAGTGACATCATTCTTATCTGTAGTAATAATACAGGGACGTGACCGGGGAGGTGAGATCTTATGGGAGCGTCACAGTGACATCACTCTTATCACTAGTAATAATACAGGGACGTGACCGGGAAGTGAGGTCTTATGGGAGCGTCACAGTGACATCACTCTTATCTCTAGTAATAATACAGGGACGTGACCGGGGAGGTGAGGTCTTATGGGAGCGTCACAGTGACATCACTCTTATCTCTAGTAATAATACAGGGACGTGACCGGGGAAGTGAGATCTTATGGGAGCGTCACAGTGACATCACTCTTATCTCTAGTAATAATACAGGGACGTGACCGGGGAGGTGAGATCTTATGGGAGCGTCACAGTGACATCATTCTTATCTGTAGTAATAATACAGGGACGTGACCGGGGAGGTGAGATCTTATGGGAGCGTCACAGTGACATCACTCTTATCACTAGTAATAATACAGGGACGTGACCGGGAAGTGAGGTCTTATGGGAGCGTCACAGTGACATCACTCTTATCTCTAGTAATAATACAGGGACGTGACCGGGAAGTGAGGTCTTATGGGAGCGTCACAGTGACATCACTCTTATCTCTAGTAATAATACAGGGACGTGACCGGGGAGGTGAGGTCTTATGGGAGCGTCACAGTGACGTCACTCTTATCTCTAGTAATAATACAGGGACGTGACCGGGGAGGTGAGATCTTATGGGAGCGTCACAGTGACATCACTCTTATCACTAGTAATAATACAGGGACGTGACCGGGAAGTGAGGTCTTATGGGAGCGTCACAGTGACATCACTCTTCTCTCTAGTAATAATACAGGGACGTGACCGGGAAGTGAGGTCTTATGGGAGCGTCACAGTGACATCACTCTTCTCTCTAGTAATAATACAGGGACGTGACCGGGGAGGTGAGATCTTATGGGAGCGTCACAGTGACGTCACTCTTATCACTAGTAATAATACAGGGACGTGACCGGGGAGGTGAGGTCTTATGGGAGCGTCACAGTGACGTCACTCTTATCACTAGTAATAATACAGGGACGTGACCGGGGAGGTGAGGTCTTATGGGAGCGTTACAGTGACATCACTCTTATCTCTAGTAATAATACAGGGACGTGACCGGGGAGGTGAGGTCTTATGGGAGCGTCACAGTGACATCACTCTTATCTCTAGTAATAATACAGGGACGTGACCGGGGAAGTGAGGTCTTATGGGAGCGTCACAGTGACGTCACTCTTATCACTAGTAATAATACAGGGACGTGACCGGGGAGGTGAGGTCTTATGGGAGCGTCACAGTGACGTCACTCTTATCACTAGTAATAATACAGGGACATGACCGGGGAGGTGAGGTCTTATGGGAGCGTCACAGTGACATCACTCTTATCTCTAGTAATAATACAGGGATGTGACCGGGGAGGTGAGGTCTTATGGGAGCGTCACAGTGACATCACTCTTATCTCTAGTAATAATACAGGGACGTGACCGGGGAGGTGAGATCTTATGGGAGCGTCACAGTGACGTCACTCTTATCACTAGTAATAATACAGGGACATGACCGGGGAGGTGAGATCTTATGGGAGCGTCACAGTGACATCACTCTTATCTCTAGTAATAATACAGGGACGTGACCGGGGAAGTGAGGTCTTATGGGAGCGTCACAGTGACGTCACTCTTATCACTAGTAATAATACAGGGACGTGACCGGGGAGGTGAGGTCTTATGGGAGCGTCACAGTGACGTCACTCTTATCACTAGTAATAATACAGGGACATGACCGGGGAGGTGAGGTCTTATGGGAGCGTCACAGTGACATCACTCTTATCTCTAGTAATAATACAGGGATGTGACCGGGGAGGTGAGGTCTTATGGGAGTGTCACAGTGACATCACTCTTCTCTCTAGTAATAATACAGGGACGTGACCGGGGAGGTGAGGTCTTATGGGAGCGTCACAGTGACATCACTCTTATCTCTAGTAATAATACAGGGAGGTGACCGGGGAGGTGAGGTCTTATGGGAGTGTCACAGTGACATCACTCTTCTCTCTAGTAATAATACAGGGACGTGACCGGGGAGGTGAGGTCTTATGGGAGCGTCACAGTGACATCACTCTTATCTCTAGTAATAATACAGGGACATGACCGGGGAGGTGAGGTCTTATGGGAGCGTCACAGTGACATCACTCTTATCTCTAGTAATAATACAGGGACGTGACCGGGGAGGTGAGGTCTTATGGGAGCGTCACAGTGACATCACTCTTATCTCTAGTAATAATACAGGGACGTGACCGGGGAGGTGAGGTCTTATGGGAGCGTCACAGTGACATCACTCTTCTCTCTAGTAATAATACAGGGACGTGACCGGGAAGTGAGGTCTTATGGGAGCGTCACAGTGACATCACTCTTATCTCTAGTAATAATACAGGGACGTGACCGGGGAGGTGAGGTCTTATGGGAGCGTCACAGTGACATCACTCTTCTCTCTAGTAATAATACAGGGACGTGACCGGGGAGGTGAGGTCTTATGGGAGCGTCACAGTGACATCACTCTTATCACTAGTAATAATACAGGGACGTGACCGGGGAGGTGAGGTCTTATGGGAGCGTCACAGTGACGTCATTCTTATCTCTAGTAATAATACAGGGACATGACCGGGGAGGTGAGGTCTTATGGGAGCGTCACAGTGACGTCATTCTTATCTCTAGTAATAATACAGGGACATGACCGGGGAGGTGAGGTCTTATGGGAGCGTCACAGTGACATCACTCTTCTCTCTAGTAATAATACAGGGACGTGACCGGGAAGTGAGGTCTTATGGGAGCGTCACAGTGACATCACTCTTCTCTCTAGTAATAATACAGGGACGTGACCGGGAGGTGAGGTCTTATGGGAGCGTCACAGTGACGTCACTCTTATCTCTAGTAATAATACAGGGACGTGACCGGGGAGGTGAGGTCTTATGGGAGCGTCACAGTGACATCACTCTTATCTCTAGTAATAATACAGGGACATGACCGGGGAGGTGAGGTCTTATGGGAGCGTCACAGTGACATCACTCTTATCTCTAGTAATAATACAGGGACATGACCGGGGAGGTGAGGTCTTATGGGAGCGTCACAGTGACATCACTCTTATCTCTAGTAATAATACAGGGACGTGACCGGGGAGGTGAGGTCTTATGGGAGCGTCACAGTGACATCACTCTTATCTCTAGTAATAATACAGGGAGGTGACCGGGGAGGTGAGGTCTTATGGGAGCGTCACAGTGACATCACTCTTATCTCTAGTAATAATACAGGGAGGTGACCGGGGAGGTGAGGTCTTATGGGAGCGTCACAGTGACATCACTCTTATCTCTAGTAATAATACAGGGACATGACCGGGGAGGTGAGGTCTTATGGGAGCGTCACAGTGACATCACTCTTATCTCTAGTAATAATACAGGGACGTGACCGGGGAGGTGAGATCTTATGGGAGCGTCACAGTGACATCACTCTTATCTCTAGTAATAATACAGGGACGTGACCGGGGAGGTGAGGTCTTATGGGAGTGTCACAGTGACATCACTCTTCTCTCTAGTAATAATACAGGGACGTGACCGGGAGGTGAGGTCTTATGGGAGCGTCACAGTGACGTCACTCTTATCTCTAGTAATAATACAGGGACGTGACCGGGGAGGTGAGGTCTTATGGGAGCGTCACAGTGACATCACTCTTATCTCTAGTAATAATACAGGGACGTGACCGGGGAGGTGAGATCTTATGGGAGCGTCACAGTGACGTCACTGTTATCTCTAGTAATAATACAGGGACATGACCGGGGAAGTGAGGTCTTATGGGAGCGTCACAGTGACATCACTCTTATCTCTAGTAATAATACAGGGACGTGACCGGGGAGGTGAGGTCTTATGGGAGTGTCACAGTGACATCACTCTTATCTCTAGTAATAATACAGGGACATGACCGGGGAGGTGAGGTCTTATGGGAGCGTCACAGTGACATCACTCTTATCTCTAGTAATAATACAGGGACATGACCGGGGAGGTGAGGTCTTATGGGAGCGTCACAGTGACATCACTCTTATCTCTAGTAATAATACAGGGACGTGACCGGGGAGGTGAGGTCTTATGGGAGCGTCACAGTGACATCACTCTTATCTCTAGTAATAATACAGGGACGTGACCGGGGAGGTGAGGTCTTATGGGAGCGTCACAGTGACATCACTCTTATCACTAGTAATAATACAGGGACGTGACCGGGGAGGTGAGGTCTTATGGGAGCGTCACAGTGACATCACTCTTATCACTAGTAATAATACAGGGACGTGACCGGGGAGGTGAGGTCTTATGGGAGCGTCACAGTGACATCACTCTTATCTCTAGTAATAATACAGGGACGTGACCGGGGAGGTGAGGTCTTATGGGAGCGTCACAGTGACATCACTCTTATCTCTAGTAATAATACAGGGACGTGACCGGGGAGGTGAGATCTTATGGGAGCGTCACAGTGACATCACTCTTATCTCTAGTAATAATACAGGGACGTGACCGGGAAGTGAGGTCTTATGGGAGCGTCACAGTGACATCACTCTTATCTCTAGCAATAATACAGGGACGTGATCGGAGAGGTGAGGTCTTATGGGAGCGTCACAGTGACATCACTCTTATCTCTAGTAATAATACAGGGACGTGACCGGGAAGTGAGGTCTTATGGGAGCGTCACAGTGACATCACTCTTATCTCTAGCAATAATACAGGGACGTGATCGGAGAGGTGAGGTCTTATGGGAGCGTCACAGTGACATCACTCTTATCACTAGTAATAATACAGGGACGTGACCGGGGAGGTGAGGTCTTATGGGAGTGTCACAGTGACATCACTCTTATCTCTAGTAATAATACAGGGACGTGACCGGGAAGTGAGGTCTTATGGGAGCGTCACAGTGACATCACTCTTATCTCTAGTAATAATACAGGGACGTGACCGGGGAGGTGAGGTCTTATGGGAGCGTCACAGTGACGTCACTCTTATCTCTAGTAATAATACAGGGACGTGACCGGGGAGGTGAGATCTTATGGGAGCGTCACAGTGACATCATTCTTATCTGTAGTAATAATACAGGGACGTGACCGGGGAGGTGAGATCTTATGGGAGCGTCACAGTGACATCACTCTTATCACTAGTAATAATACAGGGACGTGACCGGGAAGTGAGGTCTTATGGGAGCGTCACAGTGACATCACTCTTATCTCTAGTAATAATACAGGGACGTGACCGGGAAGTGAGGTCTTATGGGAGCGTCACAGTGACATCACTCTTATCTCTAGTAATAATACAGGGACGTGACCGGGGAGGTGAGGTCTTATGGGAGCGTCACAGTGACGTCACTCTTATCTCTAGTAATAATACAGGGACGTGACCGGGGAGGTGAGATCTTATGGGAGCGTCACAGTGACATCACTCTTATCTCTAGTAATAATACAGGGACGTGACCGGGGAGGTGAGGTCTTATGGGAGCGTCACAGTGACATCACTCTTATCACTAGTAATAATACAGGGACGTGACCGGGAAGTGAGGTCTTATGGGAGCGTCACAGTGACATCACTCTTATCTCTAGTAATAATACAGGGACGTGACCGGGAAGTGAGGTCTTATGGGAGCGTCACAGTGACATCACTCTTCTCTCTAGTAATAATACAGGGACGTGACCGGGAAGTGAGGTCTTATGGGAGCGTCACAGTGACATCACTCTTCTCTCTAGTAATAATACAGGGACGTGACCGGGAAGTGAGGTCTTATGGGAGCGTCACAGTGACGTCACTCTTATCACTAGTAATAATACAGGGACGTGACCGGGGAGGTGAGGTCTTATGGGAGCGTCACAGTGACGTCACTCTTATCACTAGTAATAATACAGGGACGTGACCGGGGAGGTGAGGTCTTATGGGAGCGTCACAGTGACATCATTCTTATCTCTAGTAATAATACAGGGACATGACCGGGGAGGTGAGGTCTTATGGGAGTGTCACAGTGACATCACTCTTATCTCTAGTAATAATACAGGGACGTGACCGGGGAGGTGAGGTCTTATGGGAGCGTCACAGTGACGTCACTCTTATCACTAGTAATAATACAGGGACATGACCGGGGAGGTGAGGTCTTATGGGAGCGTCACAGTGACATCACTCTTATCTCTAGTAATAATACAGGGATGTGACCGGGGAGGTGAGGTCTTATGGGAGTGTCACAGTGACATCACTCTTCTCTCTAGTAATAATACAGGGACGTGACCGGGGAGGTGAGGTCTTATGGGAGCGTCACAGTGACATCACTCTTATCTCTAGTAATAATACAGGGAGGTGACCGGGGAGGTGAGGTCTTATGGGAGTGTCACAGTGACATCACTCTTCTCTCTAGTAATAATACAGGGACGTGACCGGGGAGGTGAGGTCTTATGGGAGCGTCACAGTGACATCACTCTTATCTCTAGTAATAATACAGGGAGGTGACCGGGGAGGTGAGGTCTTATGGGAGCGTCACAGTGACATCACTCTTATCTCTAGTAATAATACAGGGACGTGACCGGGGAGGTGAGGTCTTATGGGAGCGTCACAGTGACATCACTCTTCTCTCTAGTAATAATACAGGGACGTGACCGGGAAGTGAGGTCTTATGGGAGCGTCACAGTGACATCACTCTTATCTCTAGTAATAATACAGGGACGTGACCGGGGAGGTGAGGTCTTATGGGAGCGTCACAGTGACATCACTCTTCTCTCTAGTAATAATACAGGGACGTGACCGGGGAGGTGAGGTCTTATGGGAGCGTCACAGTGACATCACTCTTATCACTAGTAATAATACAGGGATGTGACCGGGGAGGTGAGGTCTTATGGGAGCGTCACAGTGACATCACTCTTATCACTAGTAATAATACAGGGACGTGACCGGGGAGGTGAGGTCTTATGGGAGCGTCACAGTGACATCACTCTTATCTCTAGTAATAATACAGGGACGTGACCGGGGAGGTGAGGTCTTATGGGAGCGTCACAGTGACATCACTCTTATCTCTAGTAATAATACAGGGAGGTGACCGGGGAGGTGAGGTCTTATGGGAGCGTCACAGTGACATCACTCTTATCTCTAGTAATAATACAGGGAGGTGACCGGGGAGGTGAGGTCTTATGGGAGCGTCACAGTGACATCACTCTTATCACTAGTAATAATACAGGGACGTGACCGGGGAGGTGAGGTCTTATGGGAGCGTCACAGTGACATCACTCTTATCTCTAGTAATAATACAGGGACGTGACCGGGAGGTGAGGTCTTATGGGAGCGTCACAGTGACATCACTCTTCTCTCTAGTAATAATACAGGGACGTGACCGGGAGGTGAGGTCTTATGGGAGCGTCACAGTGACATCACTCTTATCTCTAGTAATAATACAGGGACATGACCGGGGAGGTGAGGTCTTATAGGAGCGTCACAGTGACATCACTCTTATCTCTAGTAATAATACAGGGACGTGACCGGGGAGGTGAGATCTTATGGGAGCGTCACAGTGACATCACTCTTATCTCTAGTAATAATACAGGGACGTGACCGGGGAGGTGAGGTCTTATGGGAGTGTCACAGTGACATCACTCTTATCTCTAGTAATAATACAGGGACGTGACCGGGAGGTGAGGTCTTATGGGAGCGTCACAGTGACGTCACTCTTATCTCTAGTAATAATACAGGGACGTGACCGGGGAGGTGAGGTCTTATGGGAGCGTCACAGTGACATCACTCTTATCACTAGTAATAATACAGGGACGTGACCGGGGAGGTGAGGTCTTATGGGAGTGTCACAGTGACATCACTCTTATCTCTAGTAATAATACAGGGACATGACCGGGGAGGTGAGGTCTTATGGGAGCGTCACAGTGACATCACTCTTATCTCTAGTAATAATACAGGGACATGACCGGGGAGGTGAGGTCTTATGGGAGCGTCACAGTGACATCACTCTTATCTCTAGTAATAATACAGGGACGTGACCGGGGAGGTGAGGTCTTATGGGAGCGTCACAGTGACATCACTCTTATCTCTAGTAATAATACAGGGACGTGACCGGGGAGGTGAGATCTTATGGGAGCGTCACAGTGGCGTCACTCTTATCTCTAGCAATAATACAGGGACGTGATCGGAGAGGTGAGGTCTTATGGGAGCGTCACAGTGACATCACTCTTATCACTAGTAATAATACAGGGACGTGACCGGGAAGTGAGGTCTTATGGGAGCGTCACAGTGACATCACTCTTATCTCTAGTAATAATACAGGGACGTGACCGGGAAGTGAGGTCTTATGGGAGCGTCACAGTGACATCACTCTTATCTCTAGTAATAATACAGGGACGTGACCGGGGAGGTGAGGTCTTATGGGAGCGTCACAGTGACGTCACTCTTATCTCTAGTAATAATACAGGGACGTGACCGGGGAGGTGAGATCTTATGGGAGCGTCACAGTGACATCATTCTTATCTGTAGTAATAATACAGGGACGTGACCGGGGAGGTGAGATCTTATGGGAGCGTCACAGTGACATCACTCTTATCACTAGTAATAATACAGGGACGTGACCGGGAAGTGAGGTCTTATGGGAGCGTCACAGTGACATCACTCTTATCTCTAGTAATAATACAGGGACGTGACCGGGAAGTGAGGTCTTATGGGAGCGTCACAGTGACATCACTCTTATCTCTAGTAATAATACAGGGACGTGACCGGGGAGGTGAGGTCTTATGGGAGCGTCACAGTGACGTCACTCTTATCTCTAGTAATAATACAGGGACGTGACCGGGGAGGTGAGGTCTTATGGGAGCGTCACAGTGACATCACTCTTCTCTCTAGTAATAATACAGGGACGTGACCGGGAAGTGAGGTCTTATGGGAGCGTCACAGTGACATCACTCTTCTCTCTAGTAATAATACAGGGACGTGACCGGGGAGGTGAGATCTTATGGGAGCGTCACAGTGACGTCACTCTTATCACTAGTAATAATACAGGGACGTGACCGGGGAGGTGAGGTCTTATGGGAGCGTCACAGTGACGTCACTCTTATCACTAGTAATAATACAGGGACGTGACCGGGGAGGTGAGGTCTTATGGGAGCGTCACAGTGACATCACTCTTATCTCTAGTAATAATACAGGGACGTGACCGGGGAAGTGAGGTCTTATGGGAGCGTCACAGTGACGTCACTCTTATCACTAGTAATAATACAGGGACGTGACCGGGGAGGTGAGGTCTTATGGGAGCGTCACAGTGACGTCACTCTTATCACTAGTAATAATACAGGGACATGACCGGGGAGGTGAGGTCTTATGGGAGCGTCACAGTGACATCACTCTTATCTCTAGTAATAATACAGGGATGTGACCGGGGAGGTGAGGTCTTATGGGAGCGTCACAGTGACATCACTCTTATCTCTAGTAATAATACAGGGACGTGACCGGGGAGGTGAGATCTTATGGGAGCGTCACAGTGACGTCACTCTTATCACTAGTAATAATACAGGGACATGACCGGGGAGGTGAGATCTTATGGGAGCGTCACAGTGACATCACTCTTATCTCTAGTAATAATACAGGGACGTGACCGGGGAAGTGAGGTCTTATGGGAGCGTCACAGTGACGTCACTCTTATCACTAGTAATAATACAGGGACGTGACCGGGGAGGTGAGGTCTTATGGGAGCGTCACAGTGACGTCACTCTTATCACTAGTAATAATACAGGGACATGACCGGGGAGGTGAGGTCTTATGGGAGCGTCACAGTGACATCACTCTTATCTCTAGTAATAATACAGGGATGTGACCGGGGAGGTGAGGTCTTATGGGAGTGTCACAGTGACATCACTCTTCTCTCTAGTAATAATACAGGGACGTGACCGGGGAGGTGAGGTCTTATGGGAGCGTCACAGTGACATCACTCTTATCTCTAGTAATAATACAGGGAGGTGACCGGGGAGGTGAGGTCTTATGGGAGTGTCACAGTGACATCACTCTTCTCTCTAGTAATAATACAGGGACGTGACCGGGGAGGTGAGGTCTTATGGGAGCGTCACAGTGACATCACTCTTATCTCTAGTAATAATACAGGGACATGACCGGGGAGGTGAGGTCTTATGGGAGCGTCACAGTGACATCACTCTTATCTCTAGTAATAATACAGGGACGTGACCGGGGAGGTGAGGTCTTATGGGAGCGTCACAGTGACATCACTCTTATCTCTAGTAATAATACAGGGACGTGACCGGGGAGGTGAGGTCTTATGGGAGCGTCACAGTGACATCACTCTTCTCTCTAGTAATAATACAGGGACGTGACCGGGAAGTGAGGTCTTATGGGAGCGTCACAGTGACATCACTCTTATCTCTAGTAATAATACAGGGACGTGACCGGGGAGGTGAGGTCTTATGGGAGCGTCACAGTGACATCACTCTTCTCTCTAGTAATAATACAGGGACGTGACCGGGGAGGTGAGGTCTTATGGGAGCGTCACAGTGACATCACTCTTATCACTAGTAATAATACAGGGACGTGACCGGGGAGGTGAGGTCTTATGGGAGCGTCACAGTGACGTCATTCTTATCTCTAGTAATAATACAGGGACGTGACCGGGAAGTGAGGTCTTATGGGAGCGTCACAGTGACATCACTCTTCTCTCTAGTAATAATACAGGGACGTGACCGGGAAGTGAGGTCTTATGGGAGCGTCACAGTGACATCACTCTTCTCTCTAGTAATAATACAGGGACGTGACCGGGAGGTGAGGTCTTATGGGAGCGTCACAGTGACGTCACTCTTATCTCTAGTAATAATACAGGGACGTGACCGGGGAGGTGAGGTCTTATGGGAGCGTCACAGTGACATCACTCTTATCTCTAGTAATAATACAGGGAGGTGACCGGGGAGGTGAGGTCTTATGGGAGCGTCACAGTGACATCACTCTTATCTCTAGTAATAATACAGGGAGGTGACCGGGGAGGTGAGGTCTTATGGGAGCGTCACAGTGACATCACTCTTATCTCTAGTAATAATACAGGGACATGACCGGGGAGGTGAGGTCTTATGGGAGCGTCACAGTGACATCACTCTTATCTCTAGTAATAATACAGGGATGTGACCGGGGAGGTGAGGTCTTATGGGAGCGTCACAGTGACATCACTCTTATCTCTAGTAATAATACAGGGAGGTGACCGGGGAGGTGAGGTCTTATGGGAGCGTCACAGTGACATCACTCTTATCTCTAGTAATAATACAGGGACGTGACCGGGGAGGTGAGATCTTATGGGAGCGTCACAGTGACATCACTCTTATCTCTAGTAATAATACAGGGACGTGACCGGGGAGGTGAGGTCTTATGGGAGCGTCACAGTGACATCACTCTTATCTCTAGTAATAATACAGGGAGGTGACCGGGGAGGTGAGGTCTTATGGGAGCGTCACAGTGACATCACTCTTATCTCTAGTAATAATACAGGGACATGACCGGGGAGGTGAGGTCTTATGGGAGCGTCACAGTGACATCACTCTTATCTCTAGTAATAATACAGGGACGTGACCGGGGAGGTGAGATCTTATGGGAGCGTCACAGTGACATCATTCTTATCTCTAGTAATAATACAGGGACGTGACCGGGGAAGTGAGGTCTTATGGGAGCGTCACAGTGACATCACTCTTATCTCTAGTAATAATACAGGGACGTGACCGGGGAGGTGAGGTCTTATGGGAGCGTCACAGTGACATCACTCTTCTCTCTAGTAATAATACAGGGACGTGACCGGGAGGTGAGGTCTTATGGGAGCGTCACAGTGACGTCACTCTTATCTCTAGTAATAATACAGGGACGTGACCGGGGAGGTGAGGTCTTATGGGAGCGTCACAGTGACATCACTCTTATCTCTAGTAATAATACAGGGACGTGACCGGGGAGGTGAGATCTTATGGGAGCGTCACAGTGACATCACTCTTATCTCTAGTAATAATACAGGGACATGACCGGGGAGGTGAGGTCTTATGGGAGCGTCACAGTGACGTCACTGTTATCTCTAGTAATAATACAGGGACATGACCGGGGAGGTGAGGTCTTATGGGAGCGTCACAGTGACATCACTCTTATCTCTAGTAATAATACAGGGACATGACCGGGGAAGTGAGGTCTTATGGGAGCGTCACAGTGACATCACTCTTATCTCTAGTAATAATACAGGGACATGACCGGGGAGGTGAGGTCTTATGGGAGCGTCACCGTGACATCACTCTTATCTCTAGTAATAATACAGGGACGTAACCGGGGAGGTGAGGTATTATGGGAGCGTCACAGTGACATCACTCTTATCTCTAGTAATAATACAGTAACGTGACCGGGGAGGTGAGGTCTTATGGGAGCGTCACAGTGACATCACTCTTATCTAGTAATAATACAGGGACGTGACCGGGGAAGTGAGGTCTTATGGGAGCGTCACAGTGACGTCACTCTTATCTCTAGTAATAATACAGGGACGTGACCGGGGAGGTGAGGTCTTATGGGAGCGTCACAGTGACATCACTCTTATCTCTAGTAATAATACAGGGACGTGACCGGGGAAGTGAGGTCTTATGGGAGCGTCACAGTGACGTCACTCTTATCTCTAGTAATAATACAGGGACGTGACCGGGGAGGTGAGGTCTTATGGGAGCGTCACAGTGACATCACTCTTATCTCTATTAATAATACAGGGACGTGACCGGGGAGGTGAGGTCTTATGGGAGCGTCACAGTGACATCACTCTTATCTCTAGTAATAATACAGGGACGTGACCGGGGAGGTGAGATCTTATGGGAGCGTCACAGTGACGTCACTCTTATCTCTAGTAATAATACAGGGACGTGACCGGGGAGGTGAGGTCTTATGGGAGCGTCACAGTGACGTCACTCTTATCTCTAGTAATAATACAGGGACGTGACCGGGGAGGTGAGGTCTTATGGGAGCGTCACAGTGACGTCACTCTTATCTCTAGTAATAATACAGGGACGTGACCGGGGAGGTGAGGTCTTATGGGAGCGTCACAGTGACGTCACTCTTATCTCTAGTAATAATACAGGTACGTGACCGGGAGGTGAGGTCTTATGGAAGCGTCACAGTGACATCACTCTTATCTCTAGTAATAATACAGGGACATGACCGGGGAGGTGAGGTCTTATGGGAGTGTCACAGTGACATCACTCTTATCTCTAGTAATAATACAGGGACGTGACCGGGAGGTGAGGTCTTATGGGAGTGTCACAGTGACGTCACTCTTATCTCTAGTAATAATACAGGGACGTGACCGGGGAGGTGAGGTCTTATGGGAGCGTCACAGTGACGTCACTCTTATCTCTAGTAATAATACAGGTACGTGACCGGGAGGTGAGGTCTTATGGAAGCGTCACAGTGACATCACTCTTATCTCTAGTAATAATACAGGGACATGACCGGGGAGGTGAGGTCTTATGGGAGTGTCACAGTGACATCACTCTTATCTCTAGTAATAATACAGGGACGTGACCGGGGAGGTGAGGTCTTATGGGAGCGTCACAGTGACATCACTCTTATCTCTAGTAATAATACAGGGACGTGACCGGGGAGGTGAGGTCTTATGGGAGCGTCACAGTGACATCACTCTTATCGCTAGTAATAATACAGGGACGTGACCGGGGAGGTGAGGTCTTATGGGAGCGTCACAGCGACATCATTCTACTAGATGCCCCATTTGTACAAAGCAGATTACACACCCATGGCCACCGGCAGTAGATAGAGGACTCAGTACATTGGGCCCTATGGAGATGTCAGTAGCAGCAGGAGAGTAAGTACATAGAGCGTCAGTCACCTATTTATTGCTGTCTTTCCCAATACACAGGATTACACAGCACTGATAGAGAGATCTGGTGAGTGTGTGACACCCAGGAGCCATCCCCATGTGTCAGGAGGATGGAGCAGGACCCAGAGCCTCATCCCGGTGCCTCCACCTCACTCCCTGATACATGAGAGAGACAGTGACCAGAAGATCCTGGAACTGACCAATCAGATCATTGAGCTGGTGACAGGAGAGGTGACTGCTGGGAAGGGGACGTTATACAGAGACACCGGGGGATGTGTCTGGGTGGTGACTGTGTCATTGTGTGTGTCAGGTTCCTATACAGTGTCAGGAGGAGATGGAGAAGTCAGAAGGACACCGGGACCTGTATGAGGATGTGAAGATGGAGAATCACTGGCCCCTCTCATCACTGGGTAAGTGGAGACTCAGTTACTGCAGTGGGGAGAACAGATTTGGGGGTGACCTAGATACACATCATCTGATACATATATACAATGTCCTCAGTCACTGTGTCTCCTACAGATGGGTCCAGGAGCAGAAATACCTCAGAGACAGATCTCCACCATCTTCATCCACAGGACTGTACAGAGGAGAATCACTGGATCCCACAGGAGGATCAGGTAGGTGGCATTTTGGTAAATATGACAGGAGTGGGAATTCTGGTGCCACTTAACTACTGAGTGTGCCCAATCCTACAATTTAGAACCGTCCCAAACAGGTGAAAGCACTAGATTAATAAAACAATGTGGTAATTGGATCTAAGCCGACACAGATATATAAATAACATATACAGTAATGGGTGTGAAACCAATAGTCCGTAATTGATCAAATAAAGATGAAGATGTTTCTTCATTCTTTAAGGATTTCTCCATGAAGTAGATGGAATTATGAGAATACATAAAATATCACACCGTCTAGTACTGTTGAGAATACATTGTGCACCCTGGTGAGGGAAATGGAATGCAGGTGAATATACTATTAAAGGTCCCTTATACAATTCAGAGCAGTGGGAAGTAAATAAACAGGCCTCTCACCACCAGATTAATAGTGTAGGGCGTGCCAAAAACTCACTTGGAAAGTGAATCGGATATACATGTAAAGGTTCCTTTTCATAAAGATGTTTCACCTCTGGGTAAGAGAAGACTTTAACTACAACAACGTACATATTAGGAGAGATAAAAAATACTATAAAGTATACCCAAATCACATAAACAATGGTACACAGGTACATCAGAAAAGAAGATTTAATCAAGAAAGACCACAAAAAAATCCACTAAAAACAATATAAAAGCACAAGTCCGTAAAATAACTCACAGGCACGCTGAGATATAGAGGTGTGTGTGATGCTGAGACATAGAGGTGTATGTGACGCAGAGACATAGAGGTGTGTGTGACGGCACGCTGAGACATAGAGGTGTGTGTGACGCTGAGACATAGAGGTGTGCGTGATGCTGAGACATAGAGGTGTGTGTGACGCTGAGACATAGAGGTGTGTGTGACGCTGAGACATAGAGGAGTGTGTGACGGCACGCTGAGACATAGAGGTGTGTGTGACGCTGAGACATAGAGGTGTGTGTGACGCTGAGACATAGAGGTGTGTGTGATGCTGAGACATGGAGGTGTGTGTGATGCTGAGACATGGAGGTGTGTGGCTGAGACATGGAGGTGTGTGTGACGCTGAGACATAGAGGTGTGTGTGATGCTGAGACATGGAGGTGTGTGTGATGCTGAGACATGGAGGTGTGTGTGATGCTGAGACATAGAGGTGTGTGTGATGCTGAGACATAGAGGTGTGTGTGACGCTGAGACATGGAGGTGTGTGTGACGCTGAGACATAGAGGTGTGTGTGATGCTGAGACATGGAGGTGTGTGTGATGCTGAGACATAGAGGTGTGTGTGACGGCACGCTGAGACATAGAGGTGTGTGTGACGGCACGCTGAGACATAGAGGTGTGTGTGACGGCACGCTGAGACATAGGTGAGTGTGACAGCACGCTGAGACATATTGGTGAGTGTGACTGCACACTGTGATGTAGAGGTGTGTGTAACAGGAGATATAGCTGCGTTATTAGATGTACGGGTCTGTACTGTGATAAGGAGAAGCTGCCAGTACGATCCTGTGACTGTTATCACATGTGCCTGTGTGTCTCCCCCTGTGTCTGTACACAATAGGGGCCTATGCTGACTGTTATTACTCTCCCTTGTTGTGGTATTATTAGTTATATGATATTTCTCTAACGTCCTAGTGGATGCTGGGGACTCCGTAAGGACCATGGGGATAGACGGGCTCCGCAGGAGACATGGGCACTTTAAGAAAGAATTTAGGTTCTGGTGTGCACTGGCTCCTCCCTCTCTGCCCCTCCTCCAAACCTCAGTTTGATTCTGTGCCCAGAGGAGCTGGGTGCTTTTCAGTGAGCTCTCCTGAGTTTGCTGAGAGAAAGTATTTTGTTAGGTTTTTTATTTTCATGGAGCTCTGCTGGCAACAGACTCCCTGCATCGTGGGACTGAGGGGAGAGAAGCAGCCCTACTCTCTGAAGCTAGGTCCTGCTTCTTAGGCTACTGGACACCATTAGCTCCAGAGGGATCGGTACGCAGGATCTCACCCTCGCCGTCCGGTCCCAGAGCCGCGCCGCCGTCCCCCTCGCAGAGCCGGAAGACAGAAGCCGGGTGAGTATGAGAAGCAAAGAAGACTTCACAGGCGGCAGAAGACTCCGTGATCTTCACTGAGGTACCGCAGAGCACTGCAGCTGTGCGCCATTGCTCCCACACACCTCACATACTCCGGTCACTGTAAGGGTGCGGGGTGGGGGGCGCCCTGGGCAGCATTTGGGACCTCTTTTGGCAAAGTTAAACATATATACAGCTTGGCACTGTATATATGTATGAGCCCCCGCCAAGAATTGCATATTTAAGCGGGACAGAAGCCCGCTGCCGAGGGGGCGGGGCTTCTTCCTCAGCACTCACCAGCGCCATTTTTTCTCCACAGCTCCGCTGAGAGGAAGCTCCACAGGCTCTCCCCTGCAGATACACGGTAGAAGAGGGTTAAAAAGAGAGGGGGGGCACATAATTAGGCGCAAAACACAATATAAACAGCAGCTACTGGGTTAACATTAAGTTACTGTGTTATTCCTGGGTTTATAGCGCTGGGATGTGTGCTGGCATACTCTCTCTCTGTCTCTCCAAAGGGCCTTGTGGGGGGACTGTCTTCAGAAAGGGCATTCCCTGTGTGTGTGGTGTGTCGGTATGCTTGTGTCGACATGTCTGATGAGGAAGGCTATGTGGAAGCAGAGCGGGAGCAAATGAATGTGGTGTCTCCGCCGACGGCGCCGACACCTGATTGGATGGATATGTGGAAGGTTTTAAATGATAATGTTAATTCCTTGCATAAAAAGGTTAGACAAAGCTGAAGCCTCGGGACAGTCAGCGTCTCAACCCATGCCTGATCCTATGTTGCAGAGGCCGTCAGGGTCTCAGAAGCGCCCACTATCCCAAATTGTTGACACAGATACCGACATGGATTCTGACTCCAGTGTCGATTACGATGATGCAAAGTTACAGCCAAAATTGGCTAAATCCATCCGTTATATGATTATAGCAATTAAGGATGTGTTGCACATCACAGAGGAAACCCCAGTCCCTGACAAGAGGGTACATATGTATGGGGAAAAGAAGCCGGAGGTAACCTTTCCCCCCTCACATGAGCTAAATGAGTTTTCTCTGACGTCCTAGTGGATGCTGGGAACTCCGTAAGGACCATGGGGAATAGCGGCTCCGCAGGAGACAGGGCACATCTAAAGAAAGCTTTAGGATCACCTGGTGTGCACTGGCTCCTCCCCCTATGACCCTCCTCCAAGCCTCAGTTAGATTTTCTGTGCCCGACGAGAAGGGTGCACACTAGGGGCTCTCCTGAGCTCTTTGTGAAAGTTTTAGTTTAGGTTTATTATTTTCAGTGAGACCTGCTGGCAACAGGCTCACTGCATCGAGGGACTAAGGGGAGAAGAAGCGAACTCACCTGCGTGCAGAGTGGATTGGGCTTCTTAGGCTACTGGACATTAGCTCCAGAGGGACGATCACAGGTTCAGCCTGGATGGGTCACCGGAGCCGCGCCGCCGGCCCCCTTACAGAGCCAGAAGAGCGAAGAGGTCCGGAAAAATCGGCGGCAGAAGACTTTCCTGTCTTCAGATAAAGGTAGGCGCACAGCACCGCAGCTGTGCGCCATTGCTCTCAGCACACTTCACACTCCGGTCACTGAGGGTGCAGGGCGCTGGGGGGGCAGCGCCCTGAGACGCAATAAATCGATAGAAAACCTTTTATGGCTAAAATAAATGCATCACATATAACTCCTGGGCTATATGGATGCATTTAACCCCTGCCAAAACATACAAGAAAACGGATGATAAGGACGCCGAGAAAGGGGCGGAGCCTATCTCCTCAGCACACTGGCGCCATTTTCCCTCACAGCTCAGTTGGAGGGAAGCTCCCTGGCTCTCCCCTGCAGTCACTACACTACAGAAAGGGGTTAAAAAAGAGAGGGGGGCACAAATTAGGCGCAGTATAAACAATACAGCAGCTATAAAGGGAAAAACACTTATATAAGGTTATCCCTGTATATATATAGCGCTCTGGTGTGTGCTGGCAAACTCTCCCTCTGTCTCCCCAAAGGGCTAGTGGGGTCCTGTCCTCTATCAGAGCATTCCCTGTGTGTGTGCTGTGTGTCGGTACGTTTGTGTCGACATGTATGAGGAGAAAAATGATGAGGAGACGGAGTAGAGTGTCTGTAATAGTGTTGTCACCCCCTGGGGGGTCGACACCTGAGTGAATGTACTGTTGAAATTGCGTGACAGTGTCAGCTTTGTATAAAAGACAGTGGTTGACATGAGACAGCCGGCTACTCAGCTTGTGCATGTCCAGACGTCTCATACAGGGGCTCTAAAGCGCCCGTTACCTCAGATACAGACGCCGACACGGATACTGACTCCTGTGTCGACGGTGAAGAGACAACCGTGATTTCCAATAGGGCCACACATTGCATGATTGAGGCAATGGAAAAAGTTTACACTCTTCTGATAATATAAATACCACCAAAAAAAAGGGGTATTATGTTTGGTGAGGAAAAACTTCCTGTAGTTTTCCTGAATCTGAGAAATAAAATGAGGTGTGTGATGATGCGTGGGTTTCCCCCCGATAACAATTGATAATTTTTAAAAAAAGTTATTGGCAGTATACCTTTTCCGTTGGGAAACACCCCCTAGGGGGGATAAAGCGCTCACACGCTTGTAAGAACAAGGGCTCTACCCTCTCTGGAGATGGCCGCCCTTAGGGATCCTGCTGATAGAAAGCAGGAGGGTATCCTAAAATGTATTTACACACATACTGGTGTTATACTGCGACCAGCAATCGCCTCAGCCTGGATGTGCAGTGCTGGGTTGGCGTGGTCGGATTCCCTGACTGGAAATTTGATATCCTAGATAAGGACAGTATATTATTGCCTATAGAGCAATTAAAAGATGCATTTCTATATATGCATGATGCACAGCGGAATATTTGCCGACTGGCATCAAGTATAAGTGCGTTGTCCAATTATACCAGTAAAGTGGTCAGGTGATGCGGATTCCAAACGGCATTTGGAAGTATTGCCTTAACAAAAAAGGGGATGTACCCCAGGTCGCCTCTCAAAATAAGACGCCGTATTATCAGGCGCAGTCCTGGTTGGCAAGCGGACAAAAGGGTTCCTCTTTTCTGCTCGTGACAGAGGGAGAGGAAAATGGCTGCAGAGATCAGCCAGTTCCAAGGAACAGAAACTCTTTTCCGCCTCTGCCAAGCCCTCAGTATGACGCTAGGGCTTTACAAGTTCAGGCACGGTGGGGTCCCGTTCTCAATGAATTTCAGTGCGCAGTGGGCTCACTCGCAAGTAGACCCCTGGATCCTTCAGGTAATATTTCAGGGGTACAAATTGGAATTCGAGACGTATCCCCCTCGCCGTTTCCAAAGGTCTGTTTTACCGACGTCTCCCGCTGACAGGGAGGCAGTTTTGGAAACCATTCACAAGCTGTATTCCCAGCAGGTGATAATCAACATACCCCTCCTGCAACAGGGAACGGGGTATTATTCCACACTATTGTGGTACCGAAGCCAGACGGCTCGGTGAGACCGATTTTAAAATCTAAAATCTTTGAACACTTGCATACAGAGGTTCAAATTCAAAATTGAGTCACTCAGAGCAGTGATTGCAAACCTGGAAGAAGGGGACTACATGATGTCTCGGGACATCAAGGATGCTTACCTTCATGTCAAAATTTACCCTTCTCACCAAGGGTATTTCAGGTTATGGTACAGAACTGTCACTATCAGTTCGGACGCTGCCGTAGGGATGGTCCACGGCACCCCGGGTCTTTACCAAGGTAATGGCCGAAATGATATCCCTTCGAAGGAAGGAAATTTTAGTTATCCCTTACTTGGACGATTCCCTGATAAGGGTAAGATCCAGGGAACACTTGGAAGTCGGTGTAGCACTATCTCAGGTAGTGTTGCGGCAGCACGATTGGATTCTCAATATTCCAAAATCGCAGCTGGTTCCGACGACTTGTCTTCTGTTCCTAGGGATGATCCTGGACACAGTCCAGAAAGAAGGTGTTTCTCCCGGAGGAGAAAGCCAGGGAGTTATCCGAGCTAGTCAGGAACCTCCTAAAACCGAACCAAGTCTCAGTGCATCAATGCACAAGGGTTCTGGGTAAAAATGGTGGCTTCCTACGAAGCAATCCCATTCGGCAGATTCCACGCAAGACTTTCCAGTGGAACCTACTGGACAAATGGTCCGGGTCGCATCTTCAGATGCTTCAGCGGATAACCCTGTCACCGGGGACAAGGGTATCCCTCCTGTGGTGGTTGCAGAGTGCTCATCTTCTAGAGGGCCGCAGATTCGGCATTCGGGACTGGGTCCTGGTGGCCACGGATGCCAGCCTGCGAGGCTGGGGAGCAGTCACACAGGGAAGGAATTTCCAGGGCTTATGGTCAAGCCTGGAGACATCTCTTCATATAAACATTCTGGAACTAAGGGCCATTTACAATGCCCTAAGTCAAGCGAAACCCCTGCTTCAGGGTCAGGCGGTATTGATCCAATCGGACAACATCACGTCAGTCGCCCACGTAAACAGACAGGGCGGCACGGGAAGCAGGGGGGCAATGGTAGAAGCTGCAAGGATTCTTCGCTGGGCGGAAGATCATGTGATAGCACTGTCAGCAGTGTTCATTCCGGGAGTGGACAACTGGGAAGCAGACTTCCTCAGCAGACACGATCTACACCCGGGAGAGTGGGGACTTCATCCAGAAGTCTTCCACATGATTGTGAACCGTTGGGAAAAACCAAAGGTGGATATGATGGCGTCCCGCCTCAACAAAAAACTGGACAGGTATTGCGCCAGGTCAAGAGACCCTCAGGCAATAGCTGTGGACGCTCTGGTAACACCGTGGGTGTTCCAGTCAGTGTATGTGTTCCCTCCTCTGCCTCTCATACCAAAAGTACTGAGAATTATACGGCAAAGGGGAGTAAGAACGATACTCGTGGCTCCGGATTGGCCAAGAAGAACTTGGTATCCGGAACTTCAAGAGATGCTCACGGACGAACCGTGGCCTCTACCTCTAAGAAAGGACCTGCTCCAGCAGGGGCCTTGTTTGTTCCAAGACTTACCGCGGCTGCGTTTGACGGCTTGGTGGTTGAACGCCGGATCCTGAAGGAAAAAGGCATTCCAGATGAAGTCATCCCTACCCTGGTCAAGGCCAGGAAGGACGTAACCGCAAAACATTATCACCGCATTTGGCGAAAATATGTTGCGTGGTGGGAGGCCAAGAAGGCCCCTACAGAGGAATTTCAACTGGGTCGTTTCCTCCATTTCCTGCAAACAGGACTGTCTATGGGCCTAAAATTAGGGTCCATTAAGGTTCAATTTTCGGCCCTGTCGATTTTCTTCCAAAAGGAACTGGCTTCAGTGCCTGAAGTTCAGACATTTGTAAAAGGGGTACTGCATATACAGCCTCCTTTTGTGCCTCCAGTGGCACCTTGGGATCTCAAGGTTGTGTTGAGTTTCCTAAAGTCACATTGGTTTGAACCACTCACCACTGTGGACTTAAAATATCTCACATGGAAGGTGACAATGCTGTTAGCCCTGGCTTCAGCCAGGCGTGTGTCAGAATTGGCGGCTTTATCATATAAAAGCCCTTATTTAATATTTCATTCTGACAGGGCAGAATTGAGGACTTGTCCTCAATTTCTACCTAAGGTGGTTTCTGCATTTCACATGAAGCAACCTATTGTGGTACCTGCGGCTACTAAGGACTTGGAGGATTCCAAGTTGCTTGACGTGGTCAGGGCCCTGTAAATATATGTTTCCAGGACGGCTGGAGTCAGAAAATCTGACTCGCTGTTTATCCTGTATGCACCCAACAAACTGGGTGCTCCTGCTTCTAAGCAGACGATTGCTCGTTGGATTTGTAGTACAATTCAGCTTGCACATTCTGTGGCAGGCCTGCCACAGCCAAAAATCTTAAAATGCCCACTCCACAAGGAAGGTGGGCTCATCTTGGGCAGCTGCCCGAGGGGTCTCGGCTTTACAACTTTGCCGAGCAGTTACTTGGTCAGGAGCAAATACGTTTGTAAAATTCTACAAATTTGATACCCTGGCTGAGGAGGACCTGGAGTTCTCTCATTCGGTGCTGCAGAGTCATCCGCACTCTCCCGCCCGTTTGGGAGCTTTGGTATAATCCCCATGGTCCTTACGGAGTTCCCAGCATCCACTAGGACGTCAGAGAAAATAAGAATTTACTTACCGATAATTCTATTTCTCGTAGTCCGTAGTGGATGCTGGGCGCCCATCCCAAGTTCGGATTGTCTGCAATACTGGTACATAATTATTGTTACCAAAAAATTCGGGTTATTGTTGTAGTGAGCCATCTTTTATAGAGGCTTCTCTATTATCATACTGTTAACTGGGTTCAGATCACAAGTTGTACAGTGTGATTGGTGTGGCTGGTATGAGTCTTACCCGGGATTCAACATCCTTCCTTATTGTGTACGCTCGTCCGGGCACAGTATCCTAACTGAGGCTTGGAGGAGGGTCATAGGGGGAGGAGCC
Source organism: Pseudophryne corroboree (assembly GCF_028390025.1). Classification (NCBI taxonomy): domain Eukaryota; kingdom Metazoa; phylum Chordata; class Amphibia; order Anura; family Myobatrachidae; genus Pseudophryne; species Pseudophryne corroboree. The sequence goes on along the minus strand of NC_086455.1, from coordinate 4,662,228 downwards.
AGTGCACACCAGGTGATCCTAAAGCTTTCTTTAGATGTGCCCTGTCTCCTGCGGAGCCGCTATTCCCCATGGTCCTTACGGAGTTCCCAGCATCCACTACGGACTACGAGAAATAGAATTATCGGTAAGTAAATTCTTATTATGTGAAAAGGCTTGGGAATCTCCAGATAAAAAACTGCAGATTTCCAAAAGGATTCTTATGGCGTATCCTTTCCCGCCAACGGACAGGTTACGCTGGGAATCCTCCCCTAGGGTGGACAAAGCTTTAACACGCTTATCCAAGAAGGTAGCCCTGCCGTCACAGGATACGGCTACCCTCAAAGATGCTGCGGATCGCAAACAGGAGGTTACCCTGAAGTCCATTTATACACATTCAGGTACCTTACTGAGGCCGGCGATCGCGTCGGCCTGGGTGTGTAGTGCTGTAGCAGCATGGACGGATACCTTATCTGAGGAAATTGATACCTTAGACAAGGATACTATATTGTTGACCCTGGGGCATATTAAAGACGCTGTCCTATATATGAGAGATGCTCAAAGAGACATTAGTCTACTGGGTTCTAGAATAAATGCTATGTCGATTTCTGCCAGAAGGGTCCTGTGGACTCGGCAATGGACAGGTGATGCCGACTCAAAAAGGCATATGGAGGTTTTACCTTACAAGGGTGAGGAATTGTTTGGGGAGGGTCTCTCGGACCTGGTCTCCACAGCTACAGCTGGAAAGTCAAATTTTTTACCTTATATTCCCTCACAGCCTAAGAGAGCACCGTATTATCAAATGCAGTCCTTTCGATCACAAAGAAACAAGAAAGTCCGAGGTGCATCCTTTCTTGCCAGAGGCAGGGGCAGAGGAAAGAAGCTGCACAACACAGCTAGTTCCCAGGAACGGAAGTCCTCCCCGGCCTCTACAAAATCCACCGCATGACGCTGGGGCTCCACAGGCGGAGCTAGGCCCGGTGGGGGCACGTCTTCGAAATTTCAGCCACAAGTGGGTTCACTCCCAGGTGGATCCCTGGGCAATAGAAATTGTGTCTCAGGGATACAAGCTGGAATTCGGAGAGATGCCCCCTCACCGATACCTCAAATCGGCCCTACAAGCTTCCCCCCACGAGAGGGAAATAGTGTTAACTGCAATTCACAAATTGTATCTTCAACAGGTGGTGGTCAAGGTTCCCCTCCTTCAACAGGGAAGGGGTTATTATTCGACCATGTTTGTAGTCCCGAAACCGGACGGTTCGGTCAGACCCATATTGAATTTAAAATCCCTGAACATATACCTGAAAAGGTTCAAGTTCAAGATGGAATCGCTGAGAGCGGTCATCGCAAGCCTGGAAGGGGGGGATTTTATGGTGTCTCTGGACATAAAGGATGCATACCTTCATGTCCCCATTTATCCACCTCATCAGGCGTACCTCAGATTTGTGGTACAGGATTGTCATTACCAATTTCAGACGTTGCCGTTTGGTCTCTCCACGGCACCGAGAATATTTACCAAGGTAATGGCGGAAATGATGGTACTCCTGCGGAAGCAAGGGGTCACAATTATCCCGTACTTGGACGATCTCCTCATAAAAGCGAGATCAAGAGAGCAGTTGCTGAACAGCGTATCACTTTCTCTGGAAGTGTTACGGCAACACGGCTGGATTCTAAATATTCCAAAGTCGCAGTTGGTTCCTACGACTCGTCTGCCTTTCCTGGGCATGATTCTGGACACAGACCAGAAAAGGGTTTATCTCCCGATAGAGAAAGCTCAGGAACTCATGACCCTGGTCAGGAACCTATTAAAACCAAAACAGGTGTCAGTGCATCACTTCACTCGAGTCCTGGGAAAGATGGTGGCATCATACGAGGCCATTCCCTTCGGCAGGTTCCATGCGAGGACCTTTCAATGGCACTTACTGGACAAGTGGTCCGGATCACATCTTCAGATGCATCGGTTAATCACCCTATCCCCCAGGGCCAGGGTGTCACTCCTGTGGTGGCTGCAGAGTGCTCACCTTCTCGAGGGCCACAGATTCGGCATTCAGGACTGGGTCCTGGTGACCACGGAGGCAAGCCTCCGAGGTTGGGGAGCAGTCACACAGGGAAGAAATTTCCAAGGTCTGTGGTCAAGTCAAGAGACTTGCCTTCACATCAACATCCTGGAACTAAGGGCCATATACAACGCCCTGCGTCAAGCGGAGAACTTGCTTCGCGACCAACCGGTTCTGATTCAGTCAGACAACATCACCGCAGTGGCTCATGTAAACCGACAAGGCGGCACAAGGAGCAGAGTGGCGATGGCAGAAGCCACCAGAATTCTTCGCTGGGCGGAGAATCACGTAAGCGCACTGTCAGCAGTGTTCATCCCGGGAGTGGACAACTGGGAAGCAGACTTCCTCAGCAGACACGACCTCCACCCGGGAGAGTGGGGACTTCATCAGGAAGTCTTCGCACAGATTACAAGTCGGTGGGAACTGCCACAGGTGGACATGATGGCATCCCGCCTCAACAAAAAGCTACAGAGGTATTGCGTCAGGTCAAGAGACCCTCAGGCAGTAGCTGTGGACGCCCTGGTGACACCGTGGGTGTTCCAGTCGGTCTATGTATTTCCTCCTCTTCCTCTCATACCCAAGGTGCTGAGGATAATAAGAAAAAGAGGAGTGAGAACAATCCTCATTGTTCCAGATTGGCCACGAAGGACTTGGTATCCAGATCTGCAAGAAATGCTCACAGAGGACCCGTGGCCTCTTCCTCTAAGACAGGACCTGTGCAACAGGGGCCCTGTCTGTTCCAAGACTTACCGCGGCTGCGTTTGACGGCATGGCGGTTGAACGCCGTATCCTAGCAGAGAAGGGCATTCCGGATGAGGTCATTCCTACGCTGATAAAGACTAGGAAGGACGTGACAGCTAAACATTATCACCGTATATGGCGAAAATATGTTTCTTGGTGTGAGGCCAGGAATGCTCCTACGGAGGAATTCCAACTGGGCCGTTTCCTTCACTTCCTACAGTCCGGAGTGAATTTGGGCCTAAAATTGGGCTCCATTAAGGTCCAGATTTCGTCCCTATCCATTTTCTTTCAAAAGGAGTTGGCTTCTCTACCAGAAGTTCCATATGGATAGAGCAGAATTGCGGACCCGTCCACAATTTCTGCAGAAAGTGGTTTCATCTTTTCATATGAACCAACCTATTGTGGTGCCTGTGGCTACTCGTGACTTAGAGGATTCCGAGTTGCTTGATGTGGTCAGGGCTTTGAAGGTTTATGTAGCCAGAATGGCTAGGGTCAGGAAAACAGTCGTTGTTTATCCTGTATGCATCCAACAAGCTTGGTGCTCCTGCTTCAAAGCAAACTATTGCTCGCTGGATCTGTAACACGATTCAGCAGGCTCATTCTGCGGCTGGATTGCCGCTGCCAAAATCAGTTAAGGCCCATTCCACTAGTAAGGTGGGCTCTTCTTGGGCGGCTGCCCGAGGGGTCTCGGCATTACAACTTTGCCGAGCGGCTACATGGTCAGGTTCAAACACTTTTGCAAAGTTCTGCAAGTTTGATACCCTGGCTGAGGAGGACCTCTTGTTTGCTCAATCGGTGCTTCAGAGTCATCCGCGCTCTCCCGCCCGTTTGGGAGCTTTGGTATAATCCCCATGGTCCTTACGGAGTCCCCAGCATCCACTAGGACGTTAGAGAAAATAAGATTTTACTTACCGGTAAATCTATTTCTCGTAGTCCGTAGTGGATGCTGGGTGCCCGTCCCAAGTGCGGACTTCTTCTGCAATACTTGTATATAGTTATTGCTTCAATAAGAGTTAAGTTATGGTTGCATCAGGGGTTGACCTGATGCTCTGTTATTTGTCATACTGTTAACTGGTTGTTATCACATGTTATACGGTGTGATTGGTGTGGGCTGGTATGAATCTTGCCTTGGATTACCAAAATCCTTTCCTTGTACTGTCAGCTCTTCTGGGCACAGTTTCTCTAACTGAGGTCTGGAGGAGGGGCATAGAGGGAGGAGCCAGTGCACACCAGAACCTAATTCTTTCTTAAAGTGCCCATGTCTCCTGCGGAGCCCGTCTATCCCCATGGTCCTTACGGAGTCCCCAGCATCCACTACGGACTACGAGAAATAGATTTACCGGTAAGTAAAATCTTATTATTTATGTTTCTGGTATAATTAGACTGACATCCTGACTGCTATTAAAGTAGAATTTCTAGAGGGAGAGGAAGAAACGTATGCCAGGGGTGATCGTCAGTGTAAAGAGGAGGAGGAGACGTATGTGAGGGGTGATCGTCAGTGTAAGGAGGAGGAAATCCCAACAGATATCAGCGCAGGTGAGTAATATACGTACTACAGAAGAGAGACACATGTTCTATTTATTCAGTCTCTTATTCTACAACCACCTTACTGGGGGAAGGTGGGGAGGGGGGAAGAGTCATATTGAAATCCCGCTCTCTCCAGTCAGTCTGACATGGCTCCGATGAAAATGCTCCCCACCCCCTAAACCCAAGATCACAAACCCCATTCCAAAAGTAAATACAGATAGAATAAGGCAGAGAATCGATTTCCAATCGATATTTTAGTGCCATTGATAAAGTAATGTGCCCCCAAAATTTACTTCAGTTCCCTCTGACGGAGTACCCGCTTTCTGTCATAGATTTCAGCTGAGGCCCACTTGACGATATAGGGGGTCATTCCGAATTGTTCGCTCGCTAGCAGTTTTTAGCAGCCGTGCAAACGCATAGTCGCTGCCCACAGGGGAGAGTATTTTCGCTTTGCAGTAGTGCGAACACCTGTGCAGCAGAGCGCCTGCAAACACATTTTGTGCAAAACAAGACCAGCCCTGTAGTTACTTATCCTGTGCGATGATTGTTGCGACGAGTGACACGGTAATGACGTCAGATACCCGCCCAGCAAACGCCCGGCCACGCCTGCGTTTTTCCAAACACTCCCAGAAAACGGTCAGTTGACACCCAGAAACTCCCTCTTCCTGTCACTCTCCTTGCGATCGGCTGTGCGACTGAAAGCATCGCTAGAACCAGTGCAAAACCACGATCCTCTTTGTACCCGTGCGTCGCGCGTGCGCATTGCGGTGCATACACATGCGCAGATTAGCCGTTTTTTCCACTGATCGCTACGCTGCGAACGGGAGCTAGCGATCAACTCTGAATGACCCCCATATTGTCCTCGTTAGGGTGGCTCCTGCGCATAATGAAATCTTACCCATAGTATGTATTGTAATCTGCTACTCATAAGATTTGTATTTCCATACATTTATTTTATTTCCAGCAGATGGAGGCAAACACAGGAATATCTTGGAGGGACAAATACTTTTATCTGCAGGTTTTGAAATAGGTGACAACATCATCAGACAAGATTTTCCAGGAGTAAACCCCGTTACCCTAAATATACATCCATTACTTCCCAGTGCAGATAAATCATCGGATCCCACTAATCCTGAGACATGTTCCCCTGGTAACGTACATATTGCCATACATAGTACAGCTCATACAGAGGACGCAATCGTTCCGTGTGCTGAGGACGTTCAATGGTTTACAGCTACATCGTATCTTCATACACATCACGGAAGCAACACAGCGGAGAGACCGTTTCCATGTTCAGAGTGTGGGAAATGTTTTACACA